>NC_073302.1:100531041-100758541 GCF_027595985.1 Sorex araneus
CAGTATAACTCCCATCCCCCCACCCCCGCGTGTGGTTGATGATTTTCACTTTACTTTCTCTTTACTTTGATTACATTCAATATTTCAACAGAAAACTCACTATTATTATTTGGAATTTTCCCCCAACAATCAGACCTGCCGAAAAGGCATCATTTGATAATTTGCTTTCCCTTGCTGAGAATGAAGAGCATATGAGGTTGTGTGGCCGCAATAGCAGCCTCATGGTTTTGGATTTCTGGTATTTTAGTAATTAAGTCCAGAGAAATTTCTGCCAGGAGTCGCATCATTGCAAGCTCGTACCTCTCTTTAGTGGGCCTTATAAGATGGCGGTCACCACACTGCCGGGGAAAGGAAAGGCCGAGAGAGAAAAACCTTTCCCCTCCAGGGGCAGCATGGGGCCGTAGCTTAGTTCACAGTCTAGAGGCATTTCTGCAAGAAGCCGCTGGGTGCGGAAAGTAGTTAGTTGGCCTCTGGGATCATGGGCGTTCAGGAACGGAGGAGCCGTTTGTGTGCGGCTGCTTAGGGTCACATCCGGGCAGAGAGGAGCGGGACTGGGCACTTCAGGACTGAGCCCTGACCACGGGGTTTAGGACTAATTCCCAGCACCAGTGTCAGAACTGAAAGTTGTAGGGTGCCCTAGTTGGTGTCCAGAGATTTGGAGAATTGACCATGGAATGGAAGGAAAACCCCCTTGTTCCCGGGAGTGCCGTGAATGAGACTCTTAGTTACCAAGACTGAAGCAGGAGATTGATGGGCAATTTTTGTTCCCGTCGGGGAAAATAAAGGACGTTGTCATTTCCACATCCAGACGGTGACTATGAATTTAAATCTCGTTATACGAAAAATAAACCACTACCTTAAGTCAGGACCAATTCTGGATTTTTCTCCCAGTTCTGGGCTTTACGACCCAATCTCAGTGTGTGCCTCTGACCTCCGTGGGTCCAGGGCTCTGGCCGAGGTCAGCGGCCCCTCCTGGCTAGGGGAGTGTGCCCTCAGTGAGGGGCCGTGAGCTGAGCAGGGCCCGCTTCCTGCCGTGGGCCCGGGCTGTAAGTGAAGGCTCCGAGAACGTTCTCAGCAAGTGGTTTGGACTCGTTTCCTATCTTACGGGCAGATCGCTGAACTGCCGGGTTGGACAGATTCCCCCTGATGACACCCTGAAGCTTTACCGTCTTTTGTTCTTACAAGCATTTCTCTCTGGATTTGTATTTCGCTACATGGGGACTTTTTATTCCTTTATTTGCATTTTAAATGCAAATAAACTGTTCAGTGGTTTGTTTGTTTGTTTTTTTTTTTTTGAGGGGGGATGTTTGGTCAAGTTCCTGCGGGCTTCCCTCGGCGGTGGGGTTGCTGGTGGGACGGAGGCGAGGAGGCGGAGTCTGGAGCCTGAGACTGAGGAATCTCATCTGGAGAGGAAGAGGCTGGTAGTCAGCGGCTCGGCCTGGGGTCAGCTCACACGCAGCCGTCCAGCCCCAGGCCCTGCTGGCGTGGCCCGGACACCCCATCGTCCTCATCACGGGCCTGAGTGCTGACCACCTGCCAAGGAGCACCCAGCACGGACCCGACCCCCAAGCATGTCCTGGGAGGGTCCCTCCCGAGCACGAAAAGCAGAGGCTGGAGTCAGACACGTGTGCGATGCGCAAGTGGCACACACAGCTTATGTCCTCGGGCATGTTCCTAACCTCCGTGTTTACTTACACACAGCAACTGGCCATTCTCACCCACCTCTCTTCAGGATATGTGTATATATACACACACATATGAACATGTATATACACACACATATATATATATACATATATTGATAGCACTGTATCACTGTCAGCTCGTTGCTCATCGATTTGCTCGAGTGGGCACCAGTAACATCTCCATTGTGGGACTTGTTACTGTTTCGCATATTGAATATGCCGAGGGTAGCTTGCCAGGCTCTGCCAAGTGGGCGAGATACTCTCGGTAGCTTGCCGGGCTCTCCGAGAGGGACTGAGGAATCGAACCCGGGTCGGTCGCATGCAAGGAAAAAACCCTACCTGCTGTGCTATCGCTCCAGCCCTGGATTTATATATATATATATATATATATATATATGTATATATATATGTCCTAAATATAAATGTCTTAAATAGGTGAAGGTGTGCATAGCACCTATATGCCCTGTGTTTTCTGTGAGCTACATATTTTCATTTTTTCCCCCGATAACATGCAGCCATGGTATAAACTAGAATTTCACCTGCATGCTGGTCAGTATCATCATTTCCCTTTTTATGCGTCAGCGGGCGGCATCTCACGGAAATCCAGAACTGCTCTAGATGCCTGTTCCGTGTTCCTGACCAGAGGGAGGTTCAGGTGCTGCATTTTCTTAGCTCAGGACTCGAGTCAAAGTGCCCATGAGTGATGCTGGAGGCCGGAGCAGTGGACGAGGCTGGGTGTCCCCATGTCCTGAGAGGTCTCCTCAGCGTCTGTCCTGATGGGGGAGTGAGCCCGCCCGCCACCTCCTCAGAGAGTTGCGCTGGCTGAGCACGGTGGCTGCCTGGCCCGGGTGGGCCCGTGGAAGCCTCAGTGAAGCTTGGTGAGGTATGCGGCGTTAGTCTCAGTTTGCGAACGGGACTTGGCTGAGGAGGTGTGACCGCTCCATAAATCCATAGACCTTGTTCTTCTCCTGAAAGAACGTCTCTGTGACTCCCAGGTGGGTGTTACTCTTTGTCAACTTTAGAGTCAGCTTTTCAAGTTCACCGAAACATCCTACAGAAGTTTTAAAGACAGGATAGCCTTAAATAGATTTTTAGAATCTTTGCCACGTTGGGGCTTGTTATTATGAAAATGACATTGCTTTCCATCTGGTAAATCTTTTTATAATGTCTTTCAATAAAGTTTTGTGATTTTATTTACATAGGGCTTACATAGCTCTTCTTAGTTTTATTCTTGGGAACATTAAATATTCCATGATCCTTCAATCACTTTTTGAAAACCTTCAATACATTTCTGGGCTGGAGCGATAGCACAGCGGGTAGGGCGTTTGCCTAGCACGTGGCTGACCTGTGTTCGATTCCCCAGCCCCTTTCAGAGAGCCCGGCAAGCTTCCAAGAGTATCTAACCTGCATTGCAGAGCCTGGCAAGCTCCCCGTGGCATGTTTGATATGCCGAAAACAGTAACAACAAGTCTCACAATGGAGACGTTATTGATGCCCGCTCGAGCAAATCGATGAGCAATGACATGACAGTGATACAGTGACAGTGAAATACATTTCCAGATGTTGAGAATAGTTTAAAGGTGGGATTTGAATAATATTAATGACAGAAATTAAGTATATTTGGGTGGCTCCAGATGTCGGTCTTTAACTGCTGCAAGGCCATTGAGTGGTTCCAGCTGTCGTTGTTTATTTAAGTTTTCAGGAACCTTGGTTCTATTTTTTAAGTTTTGTGTTTTCTGGCATACCCAGATGCTCAAAGCTCATCTTGCAGTCCCCTGATCAATGCTAAAATAAACCTTTTTCCACAAGAGTCCTAGTTTCTTCTTGAAAAAGCATTGTCTGCATTTCATCCCTATTATCTCGCCTTTCTTAGATGGCAAGAGACTAGAATCAGGCAACAGAGTGCTTTTAAATTTAGCAAAATGTCTTTAACACATTAACTCGGTGCTGCAATTTGTGTCAATTGAGCTAGATTCAAGTGTGATCCACAGGTGGTAGTAGAAGAGCTGGCGTCAGTGCGTTGAGTCCATCCATGTGTGGTATCCGTACAAGGATACCTGGTTTTCTTTCATGGTCTAGTTGTGTTTATCCCCTTGTGTGCATATGTAAGCCCCCTGCTGAAGGAAATCTACATGAACCCAAGTGTTCACTTGGATAAATAGCTAAGAGTAACATTTGTAAGTCATCAGCTAAATTAGTCTTTTTTTCCCTTTCGACAAAAATTTCTAAGAAGCTGCCCATCTGCCCCTGGATGTGCTGTCTTAGTTCTCACCAGCAGCGAGTGAGAGAGGCCGAGTTCACTTGGAGACCCAATTCAGAGGCATTTAGGTTTGCGAGCGTTTGCCCTGGGTACCATCTGTGTCTCCGGTCTCTGCAGGGTTATATATTACTGCATTTAAACAGGAGATTCAAGATCTAACATGATGGCAATGAGAATATAAACTAAAAAAAAACCCTGTGTTATTTCAAATCTGCTCTGCTTTATGGTCCTTGAAGTTTTTCTTCATAGTGGGACTTCTTGAAACAAATATTCGGAAAAAGAATGATTTATTCCTTTCAGTCTCTCTTGCAGGGTGGGAAATGCAAACCGATACAGAGAACTGCGAGAAGATGCTCCCTAGGGATGGTGCTCATTATGAAGCTCTGCAGAGCTAAGACAAATGTTAAAAAAAAAAAATCGACGTTTGAAGTGCATTTGCCATTGGAAAGTGGCTGTGGACACCGGGGGTTCCGCTCAGATTTTCTTCTCTGCTGCCTGAGATGGTTTTCCGAGAGCTGTTTTTATTTATTTATTTTTTTTTTCTGGTGTGAAGTTTTTAAGTCTTGTAGATGAGGTGGAAAACACCTGCAAGAACACTGTCACTGCTACGAGCCCCTCTGTGGGGTCCCCAGCAGGGCTGGAGCTTTGTGGAGAGGCGGCCTAGGTTTTGGAGCCGCCTTGCACCAATGCCGCCCATTGCACGGGGTGATGGTTTTGGTGCCTCCGGGAAGGGTCAGGCCTGTGGTACAGCATCCTCCTAACTAACCCCAAGACCCTAGAGCAAAAGCAGCTTAGGCCTTGGAATGTAAATGGGTGGTACAGAGGGCAGCCAGGAAAGAGCAGAGTAGATTACAGGGCAAGCACAACTGTGCCCAAGAAGTCATAGAATAAATCAGTTTCGGGCCTGGGGCTGGAGGCATAGCGCAGTGGACAAGGCTTTTGCTGCATCTGGCCGACTTAGGCTCAGCCCCCCGAATTCCGTCCCCCCCTCCCCCACTGAGTCCCCTCAATAGTGGTCCCTGAGTGTGGAGCTAGGAGGAAAGCCCTGAGCACCTCTGGGTGTGACCCCAAAACAACAACAAAAAGCCTTGCTCAGGGTCTTCTAGATGTAGAGGGCAGTTTGGCCAAACTAGAACAGGCGACTGTCAGGATGTCTCCGTCAGGAGTGCCTGCCTTCAGAGCGTTGAGGAACACCCCGCCGAAATGTTGGTGTGATCTCCGGCTGTCCGCAACATCACCGTCAAACAACAGCTCACAGGTTGGGAACCAGCGTGGGGCAGGGGGGCGTGTTGTGTGACATGATAGTAGATAAATGGTCTGTGAGCCCACTGAGGGCTGCTTGGTAGCCTCAAAGCTCGGGCCGTCCTTGTGTGTTTGTGTGTCCTTGCATGTTTGTCTCGTACCCTGGGCCGGGTCCCAGATGCAGTCCCACCGGTCCCAGGGCACACGTCTGTCTCCACGGCCCGTGGCCCCAGGGCAGCTAACACGGAGCCTCGCGGCAGCTTTAATTCACTCTCCAAAGGTGAACAGGCAAAGGGACAGGTTCGGGAAAAGTCTAAATCATGTTTCTCTTTTTCCACATGGGCGACTTGAGCAAAGAGCGTGACTCCATCAGGAAGAGCCGTTAAGTCTGCCTTTATTTCAGAGCTGATCACGGCGATCAGAACGGTCTCCGCGAGTACTCCCAAGGGGAACCGAGAGAGCTGTATTTCTTTTTTTTTATTATTATAGTTATCCTTTTATTGATTTATCATTCGTTTACAGAATCTTAGGTGTATGGTTTAACACTATCTGTGCATAAATACATACATATGTGTGGGTATATATAGAGAAGCTGACAAGTTTGAAAGTCTCATAACCTTTATAACAAGGCCTATAGATTCCACTATTTATTTATTTATTTTTATCGTGTCACACCCGGCAATGCACAGGGGTTACTCTTGGCTCATGCATTCAGGAATTACTCCTGGCAGTGCTCAGGGGACCATATGGGGTCCTGGAAATCGAACCCGGGTTGGCCGCGTGCAAGGCAAATGCCCTACCCACTGTGCTATCGCTCCAGCCCCTAGATTCCACTATTGAAAGAACCAAAAGAACTGTGGTAGACAAGCAGTTCAAGTCTCCTGTCATCAATATGATGAAGTTCTAAATACTTTCACATTGAAAATAAACATCTATTTTTATTTATTTAAAAATTTTTATTTTATTATTTTTTAAGAGCCTGGCAAGCTACCCGTGGCATATTCAATATGCCAAAAACAGTAACAACAAGTCTCACAATGGAGACATTACTGGTGCCCTCTCGAGCAAATCGATGAGCAACGGGAAGACAGTGACAGTGAATGTATCACCATGAGATATAGTCAGATACTTTCAAACGTTCATGCTTACATTTCAGTCACACAATGTTCGAGTACCCATCCCTCCACCAGTGCCCATTCTCCACCACCAATGTTCCCAGTATCCCTTCCATCCCCCAACCCCCTACCCCCCAGCCTCTGTGTCAGGCGAATTCCCTTTTACTCTCTCTCTCCTTTTCCTTTAGGGTGTTGTGACCTATAGTGTAGGTATGAAATGCCCATCATGTTTGGTCTATAGTCTACTTTCACGCAGATCTCCCATCCCGGGCGGCTCCTCCAAGCATCCTTTACTTGGTGCTCCCTTCTCTACCTGAGCTGCCTTCCTTTGTAAGGAGCTTGGTGCTAAACAGGAGAGCAGCCAGTCTCAAGCCGGACTCAGTCCTGAGGCTGTGTTGTGTCTGTGGGCTGCTTCTTTCCTGGCCCATGAATTAATATCACCATCACCGAATAATAGCGACCACGGCTAAATAAGCTGGGGTGTTAGCAGGTATTTAGATCCCGCTGTTTTGGTCTTATTTGGAGTCCAAAAGGCTCAAAAACTGGGGAGGGCTCATTTGGATCCGGACTTGAAAAATACAGAGGTAGAAAGTGACTTATTTTGGTAAGATTCGGGGAATTACCGTGAGTCAGGCGGCCACTTGGATCCTGTTGGGCAAGAGCAGCACGGAGCTTCTGTCTGGCCCGTGAGCTGCAGGGGGCATTCCAGCCTCATCCCGCCCTGGGCACGCGCCTCCCTGCCGCTGCTCCTTGGAGCACCTGGAGAGAACGGGCTGGAATGGGCCATGGGTTGTGACTCTCAGGACTACATGCGTGACTAGACACAGCGAAAACATGACCCTTTCGGGACCTGGACGGCTCCCTGACCAAAGCATCCGCCTTGCACGAGAGAGGCCATTCGGTTGGTTTTTGTTGTTGTTTGTTTTTTTGTTTTTTTGGGTCATACCTGGCTCTGCACTCAGGAATTACCCCTGGTAGTGCTCAGGGGACCATATGGGATGCTGGGAATCGAACCCAGGTCAGCCGCGTCAAGGCAAACGCCCTCCCCGCTGTGCTATCGCTCCAGCCCCATGAGAGAGGCCATTGGGTCCCCAGCGCCGCTCACCTGGGTTCCGCTGGGTGGGCCCCCTGGTTGTGCTGCAGCCAGGTGTGTGAGCACCGCCGCCGAGAGACCCTGGCACTGTGACCAGGAGGAGGGCCTGCGGTGAGCATCTGGGTGAGCACTACTCGGATTAGCTCCCTTAGGGAGCACTTCTTCAAGGGTGTTTGTAGGCAAGCCCCAGTGAGCATGTGCAAGCACCACAACTAGAAAAAAATGGGGGTGGGGGTGGTGGGGTAGGGGGCGGTCCACTTGGTTCACATGCCTGGGGTCAGTTGCACTTGTGTGGGGCAATAGGGGTCATACCCATAGGGACAGAGTCCAGACCAGCTTGGGTTGTAGACCAGGGCTCAGGCCCTCAACCTCACGCCCGCAAGGCTCTAGTACTCAGCCCCACCCCGGCCCTGTTACCTATTTCTCATTTAGTTCCTATGGCTGGAGAGCACTGTAGGATGAGACTCCATGTATTTATTTCTTGTGGTTTAATTAATAATGGTTTCTCTTGCATCATTTCAACAGCTCACCCATCCTCAGGGGACCGACCTCCCTCCCTCAAGGGCCGCAACGCCCTTCCCTTCCAAGCCCCCCCCCCCCCCCACTTCCAACTCAGTTCTGTGGCTCATTTTCCCCACTATGTTGCCTTTGGGTCTTTGCGGCTATTTTGTTGTGTATCTTTGCGTCCGTTTCCTATTCTTAATACTTGTTTAGTCCTCGTGGCCTGCTCTCTCATGCTGTGTCTCCGAGTCTACATTAGCAGCACATGCAGGGGCAGAAATTGAAGAATCACAAAAGTGGCAAGTTGGTTTTCTCTTCTCTCTCGGCTGACTTCCCCTCCACGCGTCTTATCAGTGTCCGAGAGGGAGGTGGGGAATCTGCAGCTGTAACGGGGGCTTGTCTCTTCTTTAGTTCTGTCAAGTTTATCTTTGTGCATTTTGGACATGCACAAACCTTAATAGGGGAATAAGTATTTTTAATATTATATTCTTTGATGAGCTGAACTTTTCCATTACGAAGCCGCCTGGTGGCATTTCTCTTTCTTCAGTCTACTCCGACACAGATACAGCTTTCTTGGGTAATGGTTTTCGTGATATACCTCCTCCTAGTCTTAATTCGTTTTTTTTTTTCTGACTTTTAAAACTGTTTTCTTGTGGACAGCATATATTTGGGGCTGGCTGTTTGATCTAATCTGCTCATCTCTGCTTTTTGTTTGGAGTGTGTAGGCCATTTTGAAGTGAAGTAATTATTGCCTGGGTTTGGTTTTTATCATCCATCATTCCATTTCGTCTCAGTCCAGCAAAGAGCTGATTGTGGTGGGGTCAGAAGAAGCACCTGGAGATCAAGGTCAGCCTGTGAGTTGCATTTCCCAAGGGCTCTGGAAGCACCATGGAAACTCGTGGTGTTTTTGACTCCAAATGTTTATTTCCAACATTCAGTGAGAGCAAGATTCATAGCTTAGAAATTTATTTATTCTTCAAGGCAAAAAAGCAGCCACAGATTTATTGATTGTGGTTTTTCTGGTCTTTCGACTATGAATCTGTAGAAAACAATGGTTTAACACTTGGATTTAATTTCATCTTATTTTTCCCTAGAAGGGAGAGTTCCGTAGTTTATGGCAACAAACATTGGCTGTGTTTGTTTGAGCTTAGGAATAAGTCTTTCTTTGACTTATTCTAATACTACTGTCTTGGTTTTTTTCTTTGGGGGGAGGAGGTTGGGGGGAGTTGATTTTATACCGAAAAAGAGACTTCTTTTTTTCTAAGAGAGCCTGATCTATTTGGAACATGGAAGAGGAGGATGACCCCAATGCCTCAAAGTTTTCTAAAGAACCACAAGCATCTTGAGGCTGGTTCTCAACCTGCGAGTCACTTCCTACTGGACTGAGGTAAGTGTTGGGTCTGGATGTGGCCAAAGCAAGGCCAGCAGAGCCCCCGTGCAGCCTCCCTGCCTCCCGCCCTGCTCCCGGGAGCCTAGAGGAAGTTGTTGGCTTTTTGCACCACCCCCTGGGATCCTTGATGAACCTATCTCTGATCTCTGAGTGTTTCGCTTTTTTTTTCTTTTTTGGTAATATCCATACAGGATGCTTTAAGAGTATTTGTTATTGGTCCTGGATTGACAATATTATGGAATTTCAGGGATTAGCGGCATATCCCCGCCGCCCGTGTGTTTTCTCAAGAGCCCTTCACCACTTCCCGAGGTGGGACAAGGGTGTGTCCCCGAAACCAGCCCAGTCAGCTGCGTTCTGCAGTCAGCCCATAGGCTGCATGCCCTCTCGGCGTTTCTGATCCAAACCTCCCAACTCTCTTCCTCCAACTCAGCACCTGTAGGTTGTAATTGTTTTACTGCAAGCTTCTAGAACTCTAACTCATGTTTAAAAATTTTTTTAAGAGAGAAGTTTCAAAAGAGACTCATTAACATTCATATCCTTCTCTAGACTCTTGACCTGGCCGTATCAGGGTCCTGGGCAGAATGTAGAGGAGAGCATTGGAGGGGCAACTCGAGTCCTTCCACTGCTCACTGAGTTCCTGCTGTTTCCCGAGGTCGTCTCTGGCCTTCAGAAGCCATTTCTCCCTTGGGAGTCAAGAGCACACAAAGCATCCCGTGGGCCCCCAGCCCAGACTCTGTCTATTGATGATGGGGTCCAACACGTGGCAAGCGCAGTGACATGGACTTCAATCCCAGGGCTGAGCGGTGATGTCATGCCCACCCTGTGCCAGTGGGGGCACCTCCAGCCCCCACCTTTCCTGAGGACTCTGGGCTGGGCACTCCCGGCCAGGGGCAGCTAGAGATGCCGTGGCCATCCGTGTGGTTCCCACAGGGAGCATCTTTCTAACACAGCTCTTGGGTCCCCGGGGCCAATGCTCCACCAGGATGGAGCAGGCTCAATGCACTGATAACACTTTATAGGGGCGCTCGGGAGAGGGGGGGCTCTGCCCGCATGGGGCCTGTCACTGGGTCGATGAATCATCCCTGCAGGTGGCTGGGGGAGCTGGGGACAGTGGATGCTTTCATGACGATGATACGGTCGCAGCGTCTCGCACAACTAAAAATAGCCTCTCTGCTTCCCGCAGGCCCGCATCTCCCTGCGCTGCGAGAGCCTCAGAGCCTCTCCGATCCCCTGTGAACGGGTGTGGTGTGGGTCTGGCTTCGTAATTGCATTTTTGCTGTCACTGGTCCACAATCTCTCATGGAAAGACCCTCGCAGGGAGAGTGGCAGATTTTCTGAACAAAGCCTAACGGATTTCTCAACAAACAGAAGAAATCTATCCTGTCACCCTAATAATCCCAACCATCATTGTTGGATAATTGCCTGTTTCCTCCATAGGAACTGTCCCCAGTTAAGCTGGAGATGGGGCCTGGGTGGAGGGGCACTGCAGGTCACAGCAGCCTGACCTTTGGCTCCTGCACTGGGGCCAGAACCCAAGGTGCGTGCTGGGCATGTGTGCTGACCCTGGAACTGTCTCCCTGGTCCCCGGTGACCTGTTTTAGCCCCCCGGCCCTCAGTTGAGAGCCCCCCGGTCACTCTTTCATCGGCCTCTGCTGATGTGTTAGTGGAGCAGCCCATCAGGAGACTAATCGGGGCTGTGGCGAGAGAGCAGCCAGTCCCACTCTGGCCCCAGCACCCCAGACGGTGCCCCCAAGTCCTCGCAGGAGTGATCCCTGAGTGCAGAGCCAGAAGCAATCTGAGCACCGCCGGGGGTGCCTCCCGCCAAAACACCCACACCCACGCAAGGTTGTAATCAACGCTCCCACGAAAACTGTAATTGACAGTACTGTAGATCCCAGTGCTTCTATAAGGAGTGGTTAAAAGGAAAAAGATTATGATCACAGGTGTTTTTTCCCCAATTCAGCTTTATCTCCTGACAGGCAGCCGGGGTGGATGCGGCCGGTTGGCAGAACCCACTGGGAACTGCTCGAGGGTTTTAGGGTGGGGGGCGGCTCTGGACATGTCCTTCGGGTGCTCCAGCCTCTCCAGAGACCCCCATCTGTCCCTCAGGAGCAGACCGGACCATGTCTATCGCTCACACTCAGCCCCTCTACGTGTGTGTATGAGTGTGTGAGTGTGTGTGTGAGTGTGTGAGTGTGAGTGTGTGTGAGTGTGTGTGAGTGTGTGAGTGTGAGTGTGTGAGTGTGAGTGTGTGTGAGTGTGTGAGTGTGTGTGAGTGTGAGTGTGAGTGTGTTTGAGTGTGTGAGTGTGAGTGTGTGTGCGAGTGTGAGTGTGTGTGCGAGTGTGAGTATGTGTGTTTGAGTGTGTGAGTGTGAGAGTGTGCGAGTGTGAGTGTGTGTGTTTGAGTGTGTGTGAGTGTGTGAGTGTGTGTGTGTTTGAGTGTGTGTGAGTGTGAGTGTGCGAGTGTGAGTGTGTGAGTGTGAGTGTGTGAGTGTGTGTGTTTGAGTGTGTATGAGTTTGTGTGAGTGTATGTGTGAGCATGTGTGTGAGTGTGTGAATGTATATGTGTGAGTGTGTGAATGTGTGAGTGTATATGTGTGAGTGTGTGAGTGTGAGTGTGTGAGTGCGTGAATGTATATGAATGTGTGAATGTGTGAGTGTATGTGTATGAGTGTGAGTGTATATGTGTGAGTGTGTGAGTGTGTGAGTGTGAGTGTGTGAGTGTGAGTGTGTGAGTGTGAGTGCGAGTGTGAGTGTGTGAGTGTGTGTTTGAGTGTGTATGAGTGTGTGTGAGTGTATGTGTGAGCGTGTGTGTGAGTGTGTGAATGTATATGTGTGAGTGTGTGAATGTGTGAGTGTATGTGTATGAGTGTGAGTGTATATGTGTGAGTGTGTGAGTGTATGTGTGTGAGTGTGTGTGAGTGTGTGAGTGTGAGTGTGTGAGTGCGTGAATGTATATGAATGTGTGAATGTGTGAGTGTATGTGTATGAGTGTGAGTGTATATGTGTGAGTGTGTGAGTGTATGTGTGTGTGAGTGTGTGAATGTATATGTGTGAGTGTGAAAGTGTGAGTGTATGTGTATGAGTGTGTGAGTGTATATGTGTGAGTGTGTGAGTGTGTGTGTGAGTGTGTGAGTGTGTGTGTGTGAGACACACCGCTCCAGAGGCGCAGGCCGGAGGGTCAGACCTCGAGAAGACTGGGCCCAGAGAAAGGTCTTTTTGTTTTTGAAAACCAGTCGATTGAGGGAGCGCTGGCTTACAAGTGTAGACCTTAGACTCCGGGGCCCAGTGTTACCGCCCCAGACCCACGGCCAAGGGCAAGCGACTTCACATTGTCCCCGGAACCTTCCCGTCCACGCCGCATCTCTCCACCGCTGGCCTTGGCCGGCTCCAAGGGTGTGTTTTCATGGGAGCTCTTGTTCGCCACGGCCGGTGGGGCTGGGGGTCGCTCCCAGCTCAGTGCTCTGAGGTTGAGAACGGGTGGTCAGTCGCCCACCATGTTGAAACAACACTTCTCAGGCGAAGGTGACACCTCGCGCTCCTTTGTACTCAGTCACCCGAGGGACTGTGCGACTCACCCAGTTTCTGAAGTCCTTGCACCATGTTCAGCCTTTGACCAGGGGATCGAGGATGAGCAATGGAGGTGCTGCCAAGGATGGAAGTACCTGCGGAATGTTCTAGAATGCCTGCCCGAATTCCCAGCCTTGGGGAGGGTGTATGCCCTTTGGTGTCACGTGGCGAGCCAGGGGTGTTGGTTGTGCAGGACGAGGCCTCCCAACGTCCACCTGGGGAGGTGGGCTCGGGGCCAGAGACTCACGGGTGGGTCTGCATGCAGCAAGGGCCTCGGTAGGGGCTGCCCGGCCTAGCACCAGCGGCGGCTGCGGGCGCTCGCCCCTGTGCCCGGCCCACGGCCCGTGAGGAGGTTCTGTTCCGTCTAAAGACGTCAGGCAGAGCCTTGGCTTTGGGCTCAGAGGGAGCAGGTGGGAGCCAGCGGGCAGTTGGCGGACACGAGCCCTGCAGTGCAGCGTGGGCACAGAGGGCGCGCGGGGCCAGGGGAGGATGTGGCACCCGCTGCTTCCCGGCTCCGCCTGACACGTGAACCCACCCTGGCACGGCCCTCAGTCCAGCTGCCCAGTGCCAGACTGTCACCCGTGTCCGACTCTGGGCGGGGACATCTGCACCGACCGGGAGCCAGGAGGGAGGGCGCTGCCCTTTGGCGCCGCTAGGTGGCGCTCCGAGACAGCGTTTCTCTTCATGCCAACTCCACTTGGGGTTTCTGCTCCAGCTAAGACCCTAAAGGACCCCAACCTCTCTGCAGTCGTCATTGCAGCGGACTTTCACACGAGGCCCGCGCCAGTCCCAGCAGGCATCTTAGCCAGGCGTTAGGAGTCAAGATTTTAACTTATAAATCCATCGGGTAAAATAGATGTGACTATATATACAAGCACAGACGGCGCCGCCTTTAACGCCCTGTTAACAATCTCTTACACACGGGCCTGATGAGACAGGACGGGGTGGAACTGAGCAATCTTCATACGCTTTTCTCTAAGGAAACTTCTGTGTATCCTTTTCGGTGGATTATTCGTAACAAGCAATACAACATGAATTCTTTAGGTCCTGCTTTGGGGGCAGGCTTTGGGGGTCGGGGTGGAAAACTTCGGATACGTTGGTGGGAAGGAGCAATGGTGGTGGGGTTGGTTTGGGAATATTGGATGTAATAAATTGTCGTGAGCAACTTTTACAGATAAAAAAATGAAAAAAAATAATCCACTGAATCCAAAGCTGGTGAGTGGTTTTGTGGAAACACTCCCTTAGTCACGGAGCGGGTGCTGTGGTGTCCCGGGTGGGCAGGCCGCCCTGGGGGTCCCGAGGCCTCGTGAGGTTCCCCCGCGCGTGTCCAGAGAAAACCCACTGCCAGCACCGCCCTTGCCCCAAGGCCATCAGCCGTCCTGAGCCCCAGGGGCCTTCTCAACCCACCGGGGACGGTCGAGTCCATTTTCGAAATACCTTCGTGGCTTATATTGGAACCCAATGTTTCTGTCTCAAAAGACGGCTCTGGGCACCACAGTGCTTGGTGCAGGGTTCTCCTTGTGGGCGCTGGTGCTAGAGTAGGATGCCGACAGTTCCTCTCTGCGGAGGCCGAGCACTCAAGTGCTCCTTCCAGCCCTCTGATACACGCCTCTTTACTCTTCTTTTCCAGGTGATTGCCTGGGCTGTGTGCAGGTTATCCGTTGTTCCAGGTGGACTTGGCAGTTTCTCTGGACTCGATGTAGTCAGCATTTGCCTTCCCACTGGCCCGCTGGCAAAGTAATTGATCGTAGACACTGAAAAGATAGTCCTGAGTCCCTGGCCGCCCTGATTAGTGATTGTAAAATAATATATATAAAGAATATATAATATATTCTACTTATAAATGTATATTATATGTACATTCTATATTCTCAATATTAATATATTATATAGTATATTCTTAAAATGTAAAGAATATATAATACCATATTCTTAATATATAACATATAACAAGAATATATATATATATATCATGTTTCTTTTGACCTGGGATCTGCATACAACTATTTGGGAACATCGAATATTGTGCAGTGAGTTACCATGTAAGATAAAATATCTGTAGACCGGCTACCATTTGGGAATTTATTTCTTATGTTCTCCTCTATTGAGAGCACGAATAATAACCATTGATTTAGAATTCATTTAAGGGTATTTTGCAGCTTAAAAAAATACTGAGACAAGGCACTCAGGTTATTTGTTTTAAAACTACAAAACTTGGCAGTAAGTTATTCTAATCTTTGTTTCTTTTCCGGATATTACAGAACAGTGGATGAAATCTATTAAGCTCCGCCAAGCTGAAGTGCGGGCAGTGTTCCCTGCGCGGTGCCTGGAATGACTCGCTTCTCCCCGGAGTTCTGTCAGAGGGGTTTGCTCCCCGGGTCAAGTTTTCTAAAGACATTTTTGATAGTCGGAACCAAATGTGGGCTGTCCATAGCATTCATCTGTTGAAACATCCTCCAATGATGTTAGGACAGCCCCCACCCCCCCAAAGAAAATCATCCAGTTGAAAATGTCAAGAAAGTCGCTATCGATGAGCCTTAACTTATACTTTGAAAGCGGCTTTGGGTTTCTGAGAACACGTCTTGGCAGCGGGTGCAGGGAAGGTTGCTGAGCCACAGCTCCCAGTCCCCCTGTTGTATCAGGGGACCGTGAGGTCTTGGAGGCTCCTCTGTCTTCCGTCCTTCCCTCCCTGTCATTTCTTTCACCCCTGCTTGCCTTTTGTCTTCAAACTGTGGTTTGTCTTTTACAGAATTTAAATGATACCCTTTGGGGTTGGGCCCGGGTGGGGAGACAAGAATGGGGCAGGCAGGGAGAGGGTGGCACAGACCCTGAGTTCCCTGCAGGTGGGAGCGGTGGGGATGGAGCAGAGGCGAGCAGGGGGTCCGAGGACCAGAGTCGCCCCGATGTCTCTGTGGACATCAGCTCCAGCCGCAGTGACCGCTGCAGGCTCTGACGCCTCCTGACGCCTCAAGGTCTTCACCCCGCCTCTCTCCCCTCTCTCCCCTCCTTTCTCTCGTCTCTTTCTTGCCTGGCCTTCGCACTGCTGTACAGAGACCCGTGTGAGGTCCGTCTGACTGTCCCAGAGACGGGACGAGGGTGAGCGGGCCACTTCTTCCCACAGGTGACTCTGACCCGTGAGGCCCCGAGACACGGCTGAGGTTGGATTTGGGTGTCCCGGGCTGTCCCCTCCCAGAACCCCTCAGGGAGAGGAGAGTCCTGCCGTCCGTCCGTCATGGAGGTTGATAAAGTTCTGGGCCAGGATTGATCTAGAAGTCAGGTCCTGAGGGAGGGCAGAGCGAGTCTGATACTCAGAGGGCCACTCGGGATGGTCAGGCTATGTCCGCGTGTATCAGCCCCCAGAGTCTGGCACGGTCCACTCTGAGTAAGTGGTACACACCGCACAGTGCTCCCGAGGCTCCAAACATGAGAGCAAGCAGGTTGGGACTCATGCCCTGACCTGGTCTTCTTCTCCAGAGGAATCCACTCAGCGTCCCGGGCATGGATGGCGTTCCTCTCCAAGGGAGGCTTTCCCGTGACCCCATTCTGTGTCTACCCTTGGGGAATTCTCATGTGGGAGTAAGTGCGGGTGGGAAACTTGGGAAACTTGAGGGTGCTATTATTTTTCTAAATACATTTATTGAATCACCATGGAGTAGCAAGTACAAAGTTATTCATTATTGAGTTTCAGGTATAAAAGATGGAACACCAACCCCTTCACCAATGTTCCCTTCACTCTATCACAGTCCTCAGTTTCCCTCCAACCTGAGCTGTCCTTGATGAGCATCTTCTGATGGAAAAGCTCCCAAGACTTAGATTTCCTTAGTGAAATGTGATGCTCACATATGTGGGTGGGAACCGAGAAGGGCTTCCTTCATTTCACCTCAGGATTAAGGCTCAGCATTGCAAATCAAGCTGGTTTGGAGCTGGTCTAAAAGATAGATAGATAGATAGATAGATAGATAGATAGATAGATAGATAGATAGAGAGAGAGAGGAGAGAGGAGAGACAGAGACAGAGGGAGGGAGAGAGGAGAGAGGAGAGACAGAGATAGAGGGAGGGAGAGAGGAGAGAGGAGAGACAGAGACAGAGGGAGGGAGAGAGGAGAGACGGAGAGAGAGAGGAGAGACAGGGAGAGAGAGGGGGAGGGAGAGAGAGAGAGAGAGGTAAAGAAGAAAAGTGCCTACCATAGAGGCAGGCTGGGGTGGAGGGAAACTGGGGACATTGGTGGTAGGAAATGAACACCGGTGAAGGAATGGGTGTTGGGATATTGTATGACTGAAACCCAATCACAAACAACTTTGCAACTGTATATCCCATGAAGATTCAATAATAATTAAAAATTTTAAAAAATAAAGAAAGCAGGACTAGCAAACGTCATCTCTGTGTGTTGGGGTGACCAGGTATCTATTCAGAATACAACCTTTCATGACTAGAGTCAAAGACGACGCAGACACCGTGGAACTGCCCCGACAGAGGGCATCCACAGATGCCGTTTTCTGGTTCTGTCTGTGAGCTCAAATTCAGGGAGGAATGAGACACTACTAAGAACGAACAAAGAAAGGAAAGTCCAGAATAAGAATGAGTCTGGCAGACTTGGCGAGTCTTGACCTTTAAGGTCAGGAGAAACAAGAGAAAAGGAACAAAGTAAGAAAAAGTGAATTCTTAGCCAATGGGGATTTGATTACAACAGAAAAATTGAGAATACCAGTTTTTATATAATTAATATTTCCCTGAAAGTTTGAAGTGGATGTGCCTGAAGGGAGCTCAGGGGGCATTATTTAGGCATGCAACATTTTCTGGATTTGAAAGTATTTTGCTAACTGCCTGTCAAGAGACCAAGGCAGAGGAGATTCAGAGAGTGACAGGCAAGGCTACTTTTCGAACGGCCCGTGAGGGGGAAGGCGAAGAGCGGGAGGTCGATGGACTCGGTACTCCAGGTGGGGTTGGCATCTCTGATGACCCGGGCAAGGGCACGGGCGAGTGTCAGGGTGGTGAGACCTGCTGAGAGCACAGTGGGGCTCCGGCGAGACAGGCTGGAGGGAGGCACAGCCCCACGGTGCTGCAGGAAATCAGCAGGATGGCAAAGTGACTGCGGGGGCAGCCCCTGGCCTGGAAGGCGTCTGCTGAGCTGGATCTTCTCTGGCCATTCAACTCCCATGAGTAGCCCTTGATCCCCCAGAAGTCGGCAGAAGGGGGCACGTGGAAGGAGGTCTGGGTTAGGCTCAGCAAGAGGACTGAGGTTGCATTGAAGAACAAATAATGCAGGAAAGGGGCTGGAGTGATAGCACAGCGGGTAGGGCGTTTGCCTTGCATGCGGCCGACCTGGGTTCGATCCCCGGCATCCCATATGGTCCCCCAAG
Source organism: Sorex araneus (assembly GCF_027595985.1). Lineage (NCBI taxonomy): Eukaryota > Metazoa > Chordata > Mammalia > Eulipotyphla > Soricidae > Sorex > Sorex araneus. The sequence continues at coordinate 100,549,258 of NC_073302.1, forward strand.
CACCGCCAGGAGTAATTCCTGAGTGCAAAGCCAGAAGTAATCCCTGAGCATCTCTGGGTGTGACCCAAAAAGCAAAAAAAAAAAAATAATAATGCAGGAAAGGCAGCAAACACTTGGAGAGAGACCAGCTCCACCTGTCCTGGGGTCCAAGTTCAACCCTGAGCCTGATGGGTCATTTGCCCTCAAAGGATCTGGGGGAATTCGGAAAAAAAAATCTGTAGTTCCCAAAGCACCTGGAATAGAGGACACGGACACACACATGCAAGGCTCAGCTTGATGTGAAAATACAATTTTGCGCCTGATTCTGCCACCAGCAGAAAGTCTGCCAGCAGTTATTGGAGAGGTCACTGCACCTGGAGTGGGTGACCGCAGTGGCGGCAGGAGGTGGTTCAAATGCAGAGTTGTCTGATTCTGGAGATGCAGTGCTCTTTACAGAGGGGAACTCTCCACTCTCAGGAAGATCACGACTTAGACCAGAGGAATGAGAGTCTAGGAGCCCAGGACCACAGCAAGGTGGGAATGTAACGCAGGGACGCCCAGAGGGGGACAGGGAGCCGCTGTGAGTGCCAGGGCTCTGAGCTATTTATTCCCCGATGGAAGTTTAGCTAGAGGCAACATCTCACATTGAGCAGTTTGAGAGGATAATGGTCACACATTCTGAACCGTGTTTTACAAATGTTTATTATAGTCAGTATTTAAACAAGATTATCTAGCTTATTACCATATAAACACTTGAAAAGAAAAATGTTTAAAAGCATACAGCCGTACTACGTACCAGAGTGGAATATTGTGTTGGTGCACGACCTTTAATTATTCCAAAGTGCACCCAGGCCTCTTAAACAGTGGGATCTTCAACCAGCCCAGCAAGGTGTGCAAGGGAGAGAGGCCGACGTGCTTTTCGAGATCAGGAGGGCAGAGTGAGTGGGTGAGTCCATGAGGGGTCGGGCTGGACTCAACAGTTAGTGCCCTTTTGAGATTAGCAAATGTCTTTCTAAGTCTGCTTTTTTTCTTCTTTCTTTCTTTTCTTGCAGGGGGATGGTGATGTCTCCTGAGTGATGCTGGGTGGGGGGGGGGGGCTTTTCAGGCGATTATCAGCTTGAGGTTGGAGGATGTGGTGCTGAGTGAGCCCTGCGGCCCCTGAGATTGCCCAGATCACCTGACTGTGCTCTGGCTCCAGGGCTACAAGTACTGGCACCAGGACCCTCCGGGGTCACACCCAGTGGTGTTTCGGGGGCCATGCGGTGCTGGGGATGAACTGGGGATGCACACATGCAAGGCCTGTACCTTAAGCCCTATATTATCTGCCCACCCCTTCTATGTCTTAGTTGTTCATCTGCAAAATGGGCGTCATTATCATACCTGTCTTCTAGGGCAAGAATATTTCATTGAATGAATACATACAAAACACTTGGAAAAACTCCTGCCTAGGGAGGAATGTGATTTCTTTTTTTAAAAAAAATTATAATTATATACATATATTTTATTTTTATTAAATTTTTTAATTAGTGAATCACCATGAGATAAAGTTACAGACTTACAAATTTTAATGCTTGCATTTCAGTCATACAATGATCGAGTATCCATCCCTCCACCCGTGCTCATTTTCCACCACCAATGGTCACAGAATCCCTCCCACCACCGCCACCCTGTCCCCTCCACCCCACCCCGCCTCTGTGGCAGGGCATTCCCTTTTGCTCTCTCTCTCTCTCTCTCTCTCTCTCTCTCTCTCTCTCTCTCTTTCTCTCTTTGGGTGTTGTGGTTTGCTACAGAGGTATTAAGTAGGCATCATGTTCGGTCTATAGTCAATTTTCAGCCCGTATCTCCCATCCCCAGTGGGCCTGCCTAGCACCCTTTGCTTGGTGATCCCTTCTCTATCAGAGCTGCTTCTTCACCTAGCATGTGAGGCCAGCTTCCAAGCTGTGGAGTACTCCTCCTGGTACTTGTCTCTACTATTCTTGGGTGTTAGTCTCCCAAGGAATGTGATTTCAACATATGTAAGTGGTGCTATTATTAGGCTGAGTACAAATGGAAATGATATTTCACCAAGTATTCTCTTATCGAAAGGTCTTTGGGATAGCTGGAAACTTGTATAATTAAAAAGAAAAATATGCAACGTCTTAATTATGGAAAGTAGTTCACAACAAAAAATGTGCCCATCACAGGGAAGAATCTATACATTTTGGTCAATGATATGACCTTGGGTGTCTTCAGGGGTTCAACAAAATCATCAAGAAATTGCAATTATCCATTGCAGAGGTGCCACAAAGAGGGAAGACATTTAGTTTCTCCATTATTCTGTGAAATGCAGTTATATGTCAGAACACAGTGATTTTTTGCTCTGGGCTCATGGTGGAAAGGCATGCTTAACTGCATACTAGTCACAGAGCCCTCAGAAGGACGCTAGGATAATATTGTCCTCATAAATGGATAGTTCCAAAAAGAGGAGTGTGAGACTTTAAAATTCCCTGAAGGATTATGAATTATATGATGATTATATATATTTTTTTCTTTACTTTTTTTTTATTATTTTTTTATTTTTTATTTTTTTTTATTGAATCACCAAGTGGAGGGTTACAAAGTTCACAGGATTATGTCAGTTATACAATATTCAAACACCCTTCCCTTCACCAGTGCCCATCTTCCATCACCAACCCCCCCAGTATGTCTGCCGCCCCCTCCCACCTCCCTAGTCCCCACCCTTGTACGTGATAAGTTTCACTTCATTTACGCTTATCTCGATTACATTCCATGTCTCAACACACAACTCACTACCGTTACTGGGGTTTCCCCCCCAAAAGAAAAAGACAGTCCTATTGCCAATGAGGCATTTGATAGTTCTCCATTGCTAAGAATATAGAGATATTAAGTCCTGCTGTTTGTTACATAATTTTTCTTTTTCCCCCTTGCCCCGCGCCACCGAGTTCACGCCTGTTTAGTAATCGCCACGCTGTCTGACAAAGGGAAAAAAACCGAAGAGGATGATTATTTCCCGTCATCAGCCGGCGTGGGGCTCTGGCTTAGTTGATAGTCTAGTAGAGTGTCTGCAAGCAGTTTCTGGAACCAAAGGTCTTGCGCTGATATTGGCTCCGGCTCGAGATACCACCAGCATCCCGCTGGTCCATGTACCTAATTTTTCCCCTTATTTCCCATTCCCACGCCACCAGGTCTGTTTGCTTAATGGACATCACACTATGTTTGACACCACGCCACATTTCTTCCCGAGAAAGAAGGATATTTCTTCTCAGCCGGCGTGGGGATATAGCTTAGTTCAGTCCAGAGAGAAGGCTACCATTTTGATTGCCTTCAATATTTCAACAAGATACTTACTATTCTTGTTAGGATCACCCACAAAAGTCCGACCCATTAAGAGGGAACCATTACATATTGCTGATACTAAGATGACATTAGGTCGCGCGGCCGCTGCCACATCGGACACTTAAAGAGAGTGCAGCCACGTGGGCTTTCCCATTTCTCCACGCCCGCACCCCCAGAATGACTGATGAAGAGGAAGGAGCTGCTTGGGACACCAGCAGCCCACCAGCAACCTGCAGTATGTGACTTGAGAGTTTCCGCCAGGTCCCCCGAGCGGGGGACCGGCGTTTCTCTTTTTTTTTAATTTCTCTAATCTCTCTCTCTTTCCCACAACTTTTCCTGGGCACGGCACAGCATCTACCCCACTTCTCTGAGCACAAAATGGAGAGACGCACCCAAACGCGCGGCGCGGCTGGCGGGGGGATCGAGGGCGGGGAAGTACCGGTCCCCGCCCACATCGGACACTTAAAGAGAGTATGATGATTATATTGACTTGGTCAAGGATGATACTTACCTTGTACTCAGCATTGGTATAATCAGAGAAAAGCATTAGTGTTTAAGGTCAGGTTACTTTTACTTTATGATAGTTTTCTTTTGTATTTTTTTTCTTGGCAAAAGAGATGGTGAAGATAATTGAGATTTTAGCAGCTGTTGGTCAGGGAGATAAATTAGATGGCATCTGATTTATGTGTTTTTGCACTCCTTAATAATTGATACAGTGCCAATATTTAATGTTCTATAGACTTCAGGAATATAGCTTTAGGATTCAATGTCTTTCTATATTACACTGCGTATATACTAATTTATATTCACCACCTTGCAATTCGCTTTCTTTACTTGTTCCTACACGTATTTCCCTCTGGAAAACTACCAATCTGCTTTTTTTTTTATCTAAGAGTTAATTTTTTAGACTATTTCTCTATACTAAGCTTATGAGTGAAATCATACAATGTTTGTCTTTTTATGTCTGACTTACTTCACTTACCACATACCTTCAAGGTCCATTAATTTTGTTGCAAATGGCAGAGTTCCATCTTTTTACAGCGGAGTGGTATTCCACTGACAATACATCATCTTTGTCCATTCAGCCTGGATGGCACTTAAGTTGCTGCCATTATTCTGTCTCTTTCAAAGAGTGAAGCAGCAAATGTATGGGTGCATATACATTTTCAAAGTAGTATTTTTGGTTTTTTTTGGATAAATATACAGAAGTGATATTGCTGATCATCTGGCATTTCTTGTCTTCATTTTATTGCTCTCTCTACCATCATTTCCCACAACGACTGGGCCAGTTTTCAGGGACTCAGGTTTCCCTTCTTCCTGCAGCCTCTCCAGCTCTTGTCTCCTCTCCATCTTTCTTGTAGGCCACTGAGCCAGTGGTGAGAGGATCGCTTGTTGTAGCTTTGGTTTGCATCTCCCTTACAGTAAATGATGATGACATTCTTTCATGTCCCTGTTAGCCATACGTGTGTATTCCTTGGAGAAATGACTACTTGGATCGTCCTCCCACTTTATTTCCATTTTAGTGCCTGTACTTTGCCATTTGTTTGCCACTGTGGGCTGAGGGAAATCCAGCATGGAGGGCTGACGCCAGGATGGTTCTGTTTCCTGGGCAGCCCAAGAAGGAGAATGTTCCACTGCCAGGGTAGGATCTCGAATGAGCTCCTTTCAAAATTATTATTATTGAGTCACCGTGAGATACAGTTGCAAGCTTTCATGTTTGAGTTTCAGTCATACAATGATTGAACACCTATTCCTCCACCAGTGCACATTCCCCACCACCAGTGTCCCCAGTATCCCCCCCATTTCAACCCTCCCCCTGCCTCCATTGCAATTTACCCCATAATCTTCCTACTTTGGGCATTATGGTTTGCAATACAGACACTGAGAGGCCATCATGTTTGATCCTTTATCTACTTTCAGCACACATCTCCCATCCCGAACGAATCCTCCAACCATCATTGACTTAGTGATCCCTTCTCCATCCCAGCTGCCTTCTCCCCCCGCTCATGAGACTGGATGGGCTCCTTTTTCACGAGAGATCTGGGAGCCTCTGGGGAACTGTTGCAGCTGTTCTTTCACAGCGAGGCATACCTGAGTTGGAGAGAATCTCGTCCCACTTTGACAGAGGATCAAAGTTCTGTCCCTTCAGCTGTGGTCATCGGCATAAGAGGAAGTAGTTCTGCTGAGACCCACTGGTTTATCAGAGGAATTGTTGAGTGATATCAACATCCAGCAAACACAGGAGGGGTTATGAGATTGGGCAAGGTCAGTGGTCCAGGTGAGAACACTTCTTTCCAGTGTGAGTTTGGCTCATGGGAAAAAAAGTCCTGAGTCCATGTTCTGTGATGTGCATGACTGGAGCCCCTGCACACAGCCTGTGGGGTACCTGAAGACGCTGGGTGGCTGTGGGGCACCCACATTGCAGGCGGAGCAAGTGGTGTGCTCACTGGTGTTGCTGCAAATCTCGGGCACGCTCTGCCCCAGTCCGTCTGCTGCTCGTGCTCTCACTGAGTGACACATGTCAGAGAACATTTGCTTGTAAACTGCTCCTGAATATCTACATTTCTGAGAGGAGCTTCAGACTCACCAGAGCAGCGTCGCACATGCAGGTTGTGGAGCGACTGCGGGGTGGTTTGTCCTTCAGCAGGTGTAGGTAGACGTTCCCAAACCCTCTCATAAAGGCCAGTGGCAACTGGGAAATGACCAGATTGCTTAGGGCCAGCATATAAGATATTTTGTGATATTTTAAGGGACTTATGAATGGCTCACTCCAACGTGTGACTGACATTGGTATTCTTTGGGGAATGTCCAAATGAAGTGACTTTTCTCCTTTCTCCTCCTCCTCTCTCTCTTCTTCCTCCTCCTCTTCCTTTTCCTCCTTCTCCTCCTATTCCTCCTCTACTTCCTCTTCTTTCTCCTTCCCTGTCTCTTCCTTATTTTCCTCCTCCTCCTCTTCTTCCCCCTCCTTCTTCTCCTTCCCCTCTCCCTCCTCCTCCTAATCATCCTTTTTCATTTATCCATATTTATTTGTGCTCACAAAATGCACCCAATTTTTCATATCCATTTAACTGTCTACTCCAAAATGTTTCCTCCCTATGGAGGGATCACAACCAGGTGGCCAGACATAATTCTGTAAAACACCTGTTCTTCCCTGGCAGCTGAAGCTGAACACAAGCGTACTCTTTGGTTGGGGCATCTTGTGGGAAAACCCTTCCTGGAAATTCAGAGCTACCCTGCAGTAGCTGACAACACGGAATCTTGATTGTGCTAAGCCTTTGTTAGTTGCCAGTTAGTAACCCTACTCTGCCACGTTCTTAGATATGTAGGTCTGGGTGAGGGACTGTGTGGTACAGAGAAGCTAAGCTTACATGCCCTCAAGCTCTGGGGCAAGAAGAAGAGTCCTTCAGGCTCCGTAAGCATCGGAGAAGAGGGGGAGCCCTAAAATTGGGGGGCAGGAATTGGCCTCCAAAGTCATGGCCTGCAGATGAAGGGCAGATGTTGACAGTTGTTTTCCTTTTAGATGACGAGCATCAGTCAATGCCAGAAGGTAAGAAGGTGCCTGGCAGGTGGCAGGGAGGTTGGTGGTAAAGAGAAGAGAGGGGCAGGTTCAGAGCAGGTCTGTGGAGCGGGAGAGAAGGCTTTAGAGAGACCAGGAGGAGCCTGTGCAGGCTAGGGGTTCCTCTGTCAGTGAAACAAGGCACTGCTTCCAATTGTGGATAGTGAATTTAGTTTTACTTATTTTTTTTTGTTCTTGTGGGACTTTTTTTACTTTTTTTGGGTCACACTTGGCAATTCTCAGGAATTACTCCTAGCTCTACTCAGGAATTGCTCCTGGTGGTACTTGGGGGGCCATATTGAATGCCAGGGATCAAACCCAGGTAGGCCACATGCAAGGCAAACACCCTACCCACTCTACTATTGCTATGGCTTCCAGGATGCTTTCTTTTTTAGATAAAATAAGAAACACATGAGTGCCCAAGGGCAGATAACTAGTTAAAGAAACTATGGCACTTCTACATAATGGAATACTATGCCGACACCAGGAAAAATGAAGTCATGAAGTTTGCTTACAGATGAATGGATATGAAGAGTATCATGGTGAGGAAATGAGTTAGAAGGAAAGGCATAGACTTAGAATGACTGCACCCATTTGTGGGGTATAAAAAAGCCGGTATGAGACTAATACTTGAGGGCAGTGGAAACAAAGGCCAGGAGGACTGGTCCATGCTTGGGAGCCTGCCTCAAGTGCTGGGAAAGAAGGCACCTGGGATAGAGAAGGGACCATCATGACAATGCTAGTTGGAAATGATCACTCTGGACAAGAACTGAGTGCTGAAAGCGGGTATGTAAGTAAAGAGACAAACATGACGACCTCTCTGTGCCTTTCTTGCAAACAGTAATACCCAAAAGAGGAGAGAGATAGAGAGGGAGGGAGGGAGAGGGGGGAGGGAGAGACAGAGAGAAAGAGAGGAGGGAGGGAGGAAGAGACAGAGAGAGACAGAGAGAGACAGAGAGAGAGAGAGAAAGGTACTTGTCATAGAGGCAGGCCGTGTGTATCTGTCGGGGGGATGGTGGGAAGGAAACGGAAACTGGGGACATTGGTGGTGGGAAATTTTCACTGGTGCAGAAAACAGATGTTCTATGGCTAAAACTAGTCATTCTATGACTAAAACCCAATCATAAACAATTTTGTAATTGTGTATCATACAGTGATTCAATAATTTTTTTTAAAAGAAAGAAAAACATCGATGAAAGTTAGGGTGGAGCTGGAGTGCTGAGGAGAGAGATGGCTTTTCCAGTGCTGTCCCAAAGCCAAGGTCAGTAGGGTCTATGTGTGTGTAAAAATAAAAAGAAAAGAAAGGGCGAGGGCGAGGGAAGGGATGCCTCACCACACCGTGCCAGGCACAGGGCCTAGGGCAGCAGCCCTGTCTCTCCCGCCACCCGCGTTCGGTAGTCTCCGGCCGCTTCCCCACCCCGGGGAGGTTGATGGCGATGATGTGGCAGGCGAAGGAAGGAACAGAGCCAAGATGGTGGGTCTCACTTGCAGTTTATTCCAATCTTCCCTCTATACACTCTCCACTGGAACTCTCCCCTTGCCCCCTCACACAGCTACCTTAAATCTCCCCGTCCCCCAGCAGCCTGGGGCTTATGCAAAGGTGTGGTTACAATCCATAGGGGGTATAGTTCTATCTCTTAGGGGAATGCCTTCACTAGGACAGAATATCTCTTTCAGCAGGAGGATCCACCCAAGGGCAGAGTCCCATGAATGTGTTTCTCTTCTCCTCAGCCAGCAAACATATAAGAATTCATAATATTAATCATTTTGTATGGACACAATAAGAGATGCATTAAAGCTTATAGAATTGCTCTCCTGGGGCCATCTCAATCTCAGACTACAGTGCTCAGGCCAGATCAGTCTTTCCTATCCCTGGCAGGGTCCTAGTCTCATAATTACTATTGGATCATGACAGCATTTGTCTATGATCAAGCTCTTAACTTATAGTTAAGAATTAGGCACTTTGGCCAGGCCCATCTCAGTGCCAGGGTAGCACATAACTCACTGCTTGCCCTGGATCCTTCCCGTCCCACGTCGGGGACCCTACTTTGGGGTGCTAGGAACTGAGGGCAACTGAGGCTTAAGTGGAGAAAGCAGATGCCCAGGAGGGAATATCGAGGCCAATTAAGTCCCAAGTTACAAAAACATAATATTGTCTTCTTGTGTCTATACAAAAAAGACATAGCTTTAAAGTAAATTATTCAAAAGGCATAAAGAGGAGAGAAAGGCAATGTTATAATATTCAGTGTCCTAGGAAGTTCTGACCTTACAAATTAGCAGAGTCAGATTAAGGGAAGAGCAGATAAACTGGTAGAAGTGGTTACAGATAAACAAAGGAATGGGAGTGACTCGGGAGCACTTTGATGGGCGTGACTGATAAACCTAAGCTCCTTGTGGCAAGGGGAGCAGGACAAACCAATGATATCCAACATATGTGAACCTCCAATAAAGTGCAGCTACAGCACCAACCAGAGCCCGGAGGGGTGTGTACAGCCCAGAGGCAACACATGCAGCACAGATGGGTGAAAAGGTGTGTGAGCATGGGGGGGAGGGGGGAGGGGAAGGGACCCGTGGGCAGGGGGTGGGCTTTGGCTGAGATGTCTGCTGAGCTGCCCGCTGCTGCCCAGTCTTTAACACTGACCGTGGGCTGTGGGGCGAGTGCTCAGTGCTGAGAACTGGGCCAACCGTCTTGTTTACCTCAGACCTGTCATCTTCACAGTCTCCCTGGATTATTTTATGAAGTTGTTTTTGAAAACCATTTTCACCAGTATAATGGAATTAAAATGGGTCCCAGGTAACAGAAATTCCCATTGTTGGTCTGTTAAGAATTTCTGGAGTCACCCTTCATGGAGGAATGTCAAAGTCATTTGGAATGGACAATGAGTTACTGTCTGACTCAGGTGGGGACAGGATCTTCCCCACTTGGCTCAACTTTAATTCAACTAGTACAAAGGGAAAGATTAGATGTCTGGAAACAATGGAAAGGAAGGGATTAAGGGCCAGAATCCAGGACATGTCTAAATCCTACATTCATCCATCCAGAATTGAGCATCAAAGTCTACAGAATTTTGACAGCTTGAAGTGGAAAACCAGGTTACTATGCCCAACCATCTAACAGTTGTGGTAGAAAGAAGGTTGCCAATTTTTGTCTCCTTAGAGAAGTGCATTATTGCAGCTGCTAAATTACTTTGGATTTACTCTTTTGTGAGAGGATGGTTTTGATGAGAGAATCTATTTCTTCTGGGAAGGTGGTCTCCATTGCTTTTATTTCTCTTCTAAAGGACTGTGACCAATGTAGCTAGCACTAAGCCTTTCATTTCCCTGAAGCTCTCCCTACTAAAACTCGAAGAATAGCTCTAAAGAAAATGAAAAATAAGAAAAAGTTTTATAAGTAAAACTTTGTCATCTTAAAGCATTCTACAAAAGTTGCTTACCATCCCCCAAATAAAACTGCTTATTAAAACAGAAGATTGGGTTAATTAGAATTAAGGTGGGCTTCAATGTTCTCTGCAACACTATTCACAGTAGCAAAGATATGCAATCAGCCCAAGTGCTGGATTGTATATACAGACTGTGTGTGGGATATATATACATTGTGTGTATATATATTATTTCACATATGAAATAATACTAAGATGCAAAAAAAGAGCCCGCTCGCCACCGAGATGTGATTCTGGGGGCTGCACAAGCATGACTCCAGAGACAAGCTAAACTACATTTGGTATGGGCAGCTCCTTGCAGAATGTCTCCAAACTGAGAACTAAGCCGCAGCCCCATGCCTGCCCAGGAAGGGAAAGGTATTTCTCTCTCGCCTTTTTCCTTGCCGGGGGTGAAGGGCGTGGTGACCGCCATATTATGATGACCACAGATGAGAGTTACAAGCTTACAATGATCCAATATCTAGAAGAAATTTCCCTGGACTTAGTTGCTAAAATACAGAAATCCAAAACCACGTGGCTGCAACCTCATATCTCTTCATAACAGGTCTAACTCTAGTGGGGAACTCCTAAAAATAATAGTGAGGTTTTTGTTGAAATATTGAATGTAACCAAAGTAAAGTGAAATTTATCAGTTTCGGTGGGGTGGGCAGGATGGGAGGTATACTGGGTTTTGGGTGTTTTTTTATTTTTTTTGGTGGTGGAATATGGGCACTGGTGAAGGGATGGTTGTTTCAGCATTGTATAACTGAGAGTTAAACCTGAAAGCGTTGTAATTTTCTACATGGTGATTCAATAAAATAAAAAAAAATAAAAATGTTTAAAAAAGATGTAAAAAAAAGAATTAAGGTGGGCTTCACTGAAACTATTCTTAGGAAAGTTTTTGGTTTTTCATGTTTAACTTATTTTTGTTTCATTGAATTTAGAAATTAACATGAAGAATAATGAAATTTTTAAGAATGTGACCTCTAGGTAAATTAGTGATTCACTTTCAGATGTATGAAACTTCTGAGTTTTTAATGTACTTTCTTTTATCTTACATAGCAGATGCCAACTATTACTGTAAAGAGATAATTTATTTCTTAACACAGGGAGAAAACCCAAGACATTTGAATTAAGGTATTTTAGTATTTTTAGGCTACATTGTTTTACAGGAATCCAAATGTTTGTATGTTTTAGGAGCAGAATGTTATCCCTATTTTTTTCTTTTTGGGTCATGCTTGGCTATTTTCAGGAGTTACTCCTGGCTCTACTCTCATAAATTACTCCTGGTGGTGCTTGGGGGACCATATGGTTGCTGGGGACCAAACCCAGGTCAGCCCCATACAAGGCAAATGCCCTATCCGCTGTACTATCATTGTTATAGCCCCTAACCCTGCGTTTTTTAATACACAAAGCACGCATGTAAGAACAAAGAGCACAGACACCACAATAGTCTTTTCATTTTAAAAAATGATTAATTTAGGGTGAGAGCGATAGTGTAGCAACCAGAGCCTTTGTCTTGTACAGCTGATTCGGGTTGTATCCCATCCATGTCTCTCCATGTGGTTCCCTGAGTCTTCCACGAGTAACCCCTGAGCTGCCATCCAGGAGTAAGCCCTGAGTACCACTATGTGTGACCCAAACACAAAACAAAATCATGTGTTTATTTTTGCTTTAACAATAAAAACAATTTTATTGTTTCATACATGTAGGCTGCTAGAGCAGGCTACAATAGCATTTTCAATGAGGGTTAATGCTTTATATCTTATTATGATTTCTTTTTACATCACTTGTTGTTAGACTCAAAAGAACCTACTGATTGAACATGACAGTCAATAATCTTTCCATCGTCCCACTTTTACAGACAAAATCACACTGATTTGTTCCTATCCCAGAACAAATACGGTTATCAAGTCAGTAAAAGAAAATGTCCTGGCACGTAATACAGAGTTATTTCCTTTAACTGAATGAAATTGCAAATGGACAAATTTGGAATTTTCAAAAGCTTAAAATGTTTTGATTTGGGGGGATCTTGGGGAGACCATACCTGATAGTGTTTGAGGGTTACTCCTGGCTCTGTGCACTGTGCTGCAGTGCTCATACAGTATGGTGGACAAAACCTAGTCTCCAGCTTGCAAGCATTTGCTCAGCCTGGCTCAAAACTTGAAATGCCTTTACAAGGAGGGTTTTCATCCTGTGGTGGTGAAAGTAGCTTTATACACCAAAAGGATGAACACTGATGTTCAAAAACCGATTTTTTAAAATTCCCATCCTAAATAACACAAAACATTTAACTCAGATGCATCAAAAATGTTTTTGTATGATTTATATTAAAACAAGCACTTAGGTTTGATTATCATTGGGAGGGATTGGGTCCACACTCTGGAGGTATCTGGGGCTGACTCCTGACTCTGTGCTCAGGGATGTTTCCTGGAGGGGCTCAGGGATCAGATGTGGGGCTGGGATTTAACTTGGGTTGGCAAAATACAAGGCAAGGGCTTTATCCATGCACTCTCTCCTTGGCCCCTATTGCTTCCTTTTTGGTGGGAGCAACTTCCCGGGGGTGTCAGGAGGTTTGGTCCCTACGGATGAATTTTAGCCTTGCCCCACCTCCCCCACCGAGGCCGGGACACTGCTTGGGCTCTGCCGTGCAGGGAGTGAGCTCTGTCACCTGGCCGTGCGTGGGGCTTCAACTATCCAATGTTTCTGCAATAGTTGATTTCTTACGTATCTTTGGGTGATGTGGAAGAATTCCCCAAGGGGAATCTACACATATTTAAGGAACATTCTTGGCCTCTGTTTACGGATGGTATGCCTCATTTCTTTCTTCGGGGCCGTTGACCCATCGAAACTTTCTGGGACCAACACATTGTTTGTCTCCTTGTAGTAACGGGGCTCGAAAGCTCACCAGGTTCCTTCCAAGGACTGTCCAGGAGGAGTGGACACATGCACAGCCCTGGAGGACGCGTCCTCAGTTCCCGCGTCAGATTTCAGCACCACGGAGAGCTCCCAGGGCTCCCGGAGGCGGCTGGGCAGGTGGCCGCGACAGCCCCTGCAGACAGCCCCTGCAGATAGACTGGCTGGCGTAGGGTGACAAGAGTCAGTCTAGAAATGGTACAGTTTGGCTTTCTGCCGTGGCATTTGCTCAGACTGAAGGCTTACCTCTCCCTTCAACTTCCAGCACAGGGAGAATTTGTTGATGATGGGGAGGAAAGGACAAGAAGGAGGAGGAGGAGGGAATGAGGCAAGTGTGGTGGGGCGGAGCTGCGGGAAATCAATGCGGAGGCAGCAAAGCTTCTGGCATTTAAATAGCTTCCAGTGAAGCCCTGGAGGTGGGCGAGGGAGCCGCAGCCCAGAAGGAGCCGCTGCCTGCCTGAAGGGGAGTCCCTGGGGGGTGTTTTCCTAATTGTGCATTTCAGCTCCACAGATAAAGAAAAGCCAAAGAAGCCCACACTTATTGTTGGCGACAGGATGCTAAGGGAACAGATGCTTTTGGTTGTTTGTTTTGAACCAAGACAAAATGTTTCATAGCTCTTTACACAATACCTTGTCGCAATGCTGCTGTGGGGCTTTTCCACTTGGCGAGCTTTGTGCTAAAATAATTCTCATACTAAAATAGTTCTCCTTCCCCAGACAAGCCATGGCAGTGACCAGAGAGGGACATGACAACTAACATGCCCTCAGCAGCAAAGATCACCATTGATCAACTGGCAAAGATCATCATTGATCAACTGGCAAAGATCACCATTGATCAGCCAGCAAAGATCACCATTGATCAGCCAGCAAAGATCACCATTGATCAACTGGCAAAGATCACATTGATCAACCAGCAAAGAGCATCATTGATCAACTGGAAAAGATCACCATTGATCAACCAGCAAAGATCACGATTGATCAACCGGCAAAGATCCCATGCTGGCACAAGGATCCACCTTTGTGTCCACCCACAAAACTGTTCCAAGAGAGTACTTATTTATTCTTTTTTTAAAAATTTTCTTTTTCACTGGTTGAACTCTACAAGAAGAAAACATCCAACCCCACCAGAAAATGGGGCGAAGAAATGAACAGAAACTTTTCTAAGGAAGAGATACGAATGGCTAAAAGGTACATGAAAAAATGCTCTGCATCACTGATCATCAGGGAGATGCAGATCAAAATAACCATGAGATACCACCTCGCACCACAGAGAATGGCACACATCCAAAAGAACAAAAGCAACTGCTGTTGGAGAGGATGTGGGGAGAAAGGGACCCTCCTGCACTGCTGGTGGGAATGCCGACTGGTTCAACCCCTTTGGAAAACAATATGGACGCTTCTCAAAAAATTAGAAATTGAGCTTCCAATTGATCCAGCAATACCACTTCTGGGAATATATCCTAGATAAATAAAACAGTATAGTCAAAATGACATCTGTACTTATATGTTCATAACAGCACTGTTTACAATAGCCAGAACCTGGAAAAAACCCCAGTGCCCAAGAACAGATGACTGGTTAAAGAAACTCTGGTACATCTATACAATGGAAGACTATGCAGCTGTTAGAAAAGATGAAGTCATGAACTTTGCATATAAGTGGATCAACATGGAAAGTATCGTGCTAAGTGAAGTGAGCCAGAAAGAGAGGGACAGACGGAAAGATTGCACTCATTTGTGAAATATAAAATAACAGAGTAGGAGACTAATACCCAAGAATAGTAGTATATAATACCAGGAGGTTGAATCCATAGCTTGGAACTTGGCCTCACACGCTGGGGGAATGTCATACCGAATGGAGAAGGGAACACAAAAAGTGATTGGAGATCCCTCGTGGTAAGGGAAAATGCGTGCTGAAAGTGGACTAGTGACCGAACATGATGGCCACTCAATGCCCCTATTTCAGACCACAATACCCAAAAGGGGAGAGAGAGAGAACAAACTGGAATGCCCTGCCTCAGAGGCGAGGTGAGGTTGGGAGGATGGGATTGGGGGGTGGGATCGATACTGGGTTCATTGGTGGTGGAGAATGGACACTGGTGGAGGGATGGGCTCCCAAACACTGCATGAGGGAAAAACAAGCACGAAATATTTGAATCTGTAACTGTACCCTCACTGTGACTCACTAAATAAAAATAACAAAAAAAATTTGCTTTTTGGGTCACATCCTCAGGGGATGCTCTAGGGCTCAGTGCTTGGGGCTCTCTCCCAGAGGTTGTCAGGAGGACTGTGTGGTTCTGGGGATCAAATCCAGGTCTCCCAGTTTCCAGCCTTGGACTCTTGCTGTTGACCCATCTCTAGACCAGCCGTGCCCATGAATAAGAGGTGCTTAGAAGTCAGTGAAATGTGATGTGTTGGAGATTTAAGAAAATAGTATACTTTCACATGATTAAAATATTTCTAGTAGGTTATTTTGATAATCTTCCCAAAGCTCTTTCACTTTGACAAATATTTAAAAAGTGTAAAATTGGACAAATTGGATTAGAATGCCAATGTAGGGCGTATGTGCATGTGGGATGGTTAAGTCAAGATACTAGAGACAAGAGGCAGCTTCTTTACTGGAGAAGGTGTCCCAGCTGACAGAATCTGAGGAGAAAATAAGACAGAGGTGGTTTTCACATGAGAATGCTTTGTGAACAGCACAGATAGACATCTATGTGCATAACAGTGTTACATAATAGTTCATATTTGGAATTATCAAAATTAAGAGATTATGGTGTATAGCACAACTGAAAGCTACTTAGGTTTATGAAAATATTAGATATTGCATTTTGCTACACAACCTGGATGACACTGGAAGGAATGTATTAAGCTAAATAAATCAGGAGGAAGAAAAATAAAAACTAGAAGATATTACACATTTGTGGGTATGAAAAGTAATAAAACAAAGAAGCAGACAGATGAAATAAAAATGAACATGTAAACGCTTATATAATAACTGTAGAGCAGATGAGAATGGGGGGTTCAGAAGACAGATGAACCAAGGGGAGGAAAACTACATTTTTCTTGGTGATTACAATGTGTTTATAATCAGAAATGAGTCTTTTTTGCCCTCTTCCCCCAATAATTTCCACCCCTCCAGTCACCACCAATAAGTCTGTGAAGATACTTGTAGGTTTTTGGTTCAGAAGTATAAAAGATAGTCCAAAGTAACTCTTTCTGAATTAATGACTTCTTTTATTATTATATGGTGAGCAAATTGCTAAGTCGAAGCTCCAGTTTATATCCCAGACCTGACACATGCTACCCTCCTCTTCTTGCTCATCCCTGCCCCGTGCTCTTCAGGAATCCCACCCTGTGGCATGATCACGTTGCTCATCAGCCCCCTAATGCCCCCACACTTGCCATGTGTCCATGTGTCCATCATCTGTTACATATCAGGGACTCTCGGCTACTCACCTCCAGGAAGATAACTTGCACTTCTCTTTGGCTCAGAGCCATGTACATTTCCCTTGGTTTCTAATTTTGACTCAGGGAAATCACACCTGTCTTCCATGGCTGGCAAAATAGCTTCATGCGTTAGAAGTAAAACTGCATTTATTTTGATTTCATGCTTGATAATAAAAGATATCATGTGCCTCCACCCAACGCCCCCTACGCAGGTGGCATTTCTTAGTTCGTGAATGAGTCTTGGTGACTTGAGTTTATGTCTTTATTGATTATTTCAGAGCATCACCGCCCACCCTATTCTGTTTCGAAGACTAAGAAAATTGGCAAGAGTTCATATTTAAGAACAACCCACGTAACAAGAGTTTTTAGTACATATCTGTCACTGGTTACTTAGTGGTTATACGTGTGTGCATTTCTCATGTGTGGCAAGTCCTCTGAAGACAAGCAAAGGTGACAGGCATCCTTAAGTGACAAGGAGCAGCACATGGATGCAAAATAGTCTCGGTACACTTTCCTGATTCAATAGACTAATCACAGGAGAGTCTGATGAGGAGAGAGCTATATTTAAGAGCACAGAGACAGTGGAGATTTTAGAAATTTGTGTCATTCTGAAAACTTCATTCCAATGAGAAGTTTAAACAATACACAATCCTAGGAAAATTTTTTTTTACAAAAAGCAATTTATTTCTATGTTAAAAATATTTAAATTTCTCTGTTTAAAGTACCTTGTTGCTTTTAAACACGTCTATGCTTAAATTACCATGTTAATTTCTTTGTTTAAAGTACCATCATAAAATGTGTTCTGCTTCTTCAATTTCACCTAATATTATTTCTTATGGGCTTCTTCAATTTCATCTTATATTATTTCTTATGGAGCCAATATAAGAATAATTGATAAGAGTCAAAATATTTATTTTCTTAAACTAAAAACATTGCAGAATTACATCCACAACTTGGCTCCCATGATGATTTGACTTGTCATATTGTGCTGTGCTGAGTTACAATGATCTCTTTTGTCTCTTTCCGGAGTTAAATATACAATTCTTGGTGTTTGTATTCTTTGGAGAAAAAAAATAGAAGTGTCAGGAGGTTGTTTATATTCCTATATCCTCAGTTAAATGGTCATTTATGATCATCAATGGGCTCCTCCATCACGGGAGGCTCGGTCTCCGGCTGAAAGTAGATTGAACTCTTTCCAGAGAGAAGCATGCCTTGGACCCTATTATGAAATTCCTGGATGTGTTTCTAGTGTCATGAATTTAACATGACATGTTTACTCCCCCTAATGTCTGGAAAGAACCAAGGCCCCAAGCTGGCACGGCCTGTGGAGCTAATAGCTACAGTCTTCGTTCTGCCCCATCCCACCCCACGGGCCCTGCTGGCGGTGACAGCCCCCAGAGCTGCAGGAAGACAGAGGGGCCTGCTACGGTGTGTTTTGGGGAAAACAGAGTCTGACCCTTGAACCAGCTCAAAGGCACAGAGGCCTTGGCGCAAAGGACCCTTCCCTGGCTCCTGGAAAGTCACTGAGATGCAGAACTGCAGGCTCAGTGCACGGGGCCTCCCGGGAGGAGGGGCACCTCCACTGTCCAGCCGTAGCAAAGGCCAGCTGGAGAACAGGGAAAGACCACCCGCTGCCCCCCACCCCCTGGCACCCACCTTAGCAACAGGCTGGTGGGGGCCAGTTTGGGAGGTGTGTGTAGAAAGCCGACTTGAATGGAGGAAGGGCTCATGTGTGCCCACTCACATGTTTTGGGGTCATGCATGTGGTGCCCACATCCCCCTCCCGAGATTGGACTTCTCTACTTCCCCCCTTTAACGCTGGGATGTGGGCCGACCCCCGCACTCTGGAGAGGCCCGTATCTCACCTCTCCCCCACCTTCCCACCCTCTGTTTCCCAGTCACTTGTCATACTTCACTCTGCATTCCCTCCTGGAACTCTTTCTCTCTGAGAGAAACAGGTGGCAGACGCGAGAGGTCTGAGTAAGTTCTCTGCCTGAGTTTCCTTTCCTGCAAAGAGCAATTTCTGCATCAGCCTGAGTTTACGGCTCGCCAAGAGGCTGGTGGCAGAATCACCTCCCACACCGCACAGAACCGGTGGACGTCAGGTGCAGTGCGACAGCTGCCTCGTGGGCACTGCCATGGTAAATGGCAAGAGGACACTCTGTGTGGCATGTGGACTCTGTGCCCAGCAGCCCTAGACATTCCAGGCATTCCTGAGGTGACAGAGGTGGAGAGACGTCAGGCGGTAGATCCCCTTCTCGAGGCTGTCTCTGTCTCCTCCTCATTGCACAAGTCACCGGGGGACCTCCGCCAGCAACGAGTATTTTGTGTGTAAGGAAGTCCAGAGATGACCCCTGGACTAGAGCTGTCACCAACTGGATTCCACGGGACGTCAAAAGAGCACGTGGCTGCCCACCTACGAGATGGTCAGAATTCTTCGTCAAAACCCTGAATGAATGGTTTGAGGCTCTTTCCGTTCCTGGAACGAGCAGATACCATTGGGCTACACTAGCATGAGACAGGGACGAATGGAGACGTTACTGGTGCCCGCTCGAGCAAATCGAAGATCAACGGGATGACAAGTGATACAAGTGACAAGGAAGTATATTGTTAAATCTATTGATCTTTGTCTAATTAAAGGAAAAGAGTAATGGGGTAGCGGAAAGCAGATGTTTCGGTGGCTGGAAATGCAAAACTCACGTGTGTAGGGAGGAGGACCTCGGTCACAGAGAGACAGATGACACTGGTGGCATTGCTCAGAGCTGCACAATCTTCTCCCATCCTGAGGAGAGCAACATGCTACTCATATAAGGAAGGAGAGGAGACTGGGGCGACAACATCCCATGGCCAATTTAGGGCACTGAATGTCTAGGCTTCCTTAACACGAAGACTACCTCCAGTCTTTGTTTTTCCTTTTTCTTTGCATTTTGGATCATATCCAGTGATGCTCAGGACTTACTCCTGCTCTGGACTTGAAACATCCTGGCAGTGTTGGGGACTCCACGTGGGACGTGGGGGGTGGGACTCAGGTCAGTTGTGTGTAAGACAAGCGCGTTACCTGCTGTTCTATTGCAGCAGCCCCAAGACTCTTCTACTCTTGTTCACTTTCATCAGCACAATCAGATAGCTCAAGTGCCCATCCAGATATAAATATATATAAATGTTCCTAGTAAGTTTGGGTGCAATGAAGCTAAATTGACCTGAGCAGAACACATATGAACCAAAAGAACCACAGCACTGAGATTCCCTCCAAAAGTGTACTGTAAAAGAGTCTACATCTTGTATTATCATCTAGGAAATGACACTGTTGGAAACTCAAGTGTGTCTAAAGCCAATCAGATCGCACCTATGTCCACCAGGGGTCAGATGCAGAGAGCGAGAGAGACAAACACAGGCGGAGACAGACACCAACTGTCCAAGCTTCCTGGTTGCCTGGGCCCATCAGTGGGCTCAGAGGCAGGTGGTTTATTCATGAAAACATCACTCCCTCACCCCCGCAGGGCTCCTGACATTGTTTAAGTTGACAGAGACAGTCAGGGCAGTTAATAAACTCATCAGCATTCAATAGGTACATGAAGGACAGAGGCTGGGTACTTCAGCAGCCAAGTAGCAGACACCAGAAAGACCTGAACTGTTGATACTGTTCTTTGCTGGCTGCACTTTTACTTGCTCCCCTCCCCTCCCCTCCCCTCCCCTCCCCTCCCCTCCCCTCCCCTCCCCTCCCCTCCCCTCCCCTCCCCTCCCCTCTCCTCTCCTCCCCTCCCCTCCCTTCCCCTCCTCTCCCCTCCCCTCCCCTGCCCCCCTCCTCTCCCCTCCCCTCTCCTTCCCCCCTCCCCTCCCCTGTCCCCCTCCTCTCCCCTCCCCTCTCCTCCCCCCCTCCCCTCCCCTCCCCTCTCCTCTCTTCATGTGCTGCGCACCTTTTGTATTCTAAGTGTTTTAAACACTAAAGTGTTTTACTGAGGGGAATATTGCAACCTTGGGATTTTCCGGTAGGGGGAGATTTCCTACACAGTGAGGAAATTGTCTCCATGTGATATATGTAACCAATGGATAAAAGAAAATCTGCATTTACAGGAAACAGGTATCAAACAGAAACATTTATTTGGGAACTAGTGGCAGGCAAAGGGGCATAATACCAAAGTGATGCAAGGACTCTGACAACACTGATCTGTGCTGGAAACAGGTAACACAAAGGGCATCCAGTACTTTAAAAAAATTAAAAGATGGAATTACCATATGGTTCACAAAAATCAGCCCTAGGTGTTTATCCAAAGGGGAAAAAACATCAATTAGAAAGGCTATTTACACCCCTCTGTTTATAGTTGTACTATTCACAATAAAAGCGCATCAATAGATGACTTCCTAGAAAAAATATGATATATGTAGATATATACACACATATATATCATATTATGTAAGATAAGCAGAATACTACTCAGCTATTAAAAATGAACTGATTATGCCTTGTGTGACAGGATGTATGAAACCCATGGGGATTACACTGAGTAAAGTAAGTCAGGAAATGGAAAGCAATTACTGGGCGACTCTACTATTATGTGGAATATAGATAACCAAAGCAATGAGCTGGTGAAGTGCTAAGTGTCATGGTTTGCGCTGCTATTCTATTCTGTCTCGGAAGCCACCTGGTTGTCTGTCCACATACAACTTTGAACTTTTCTAGGACTAATTTTCAGATGGTGCATTTGCATTACACCACCTTTAAAGTTTTGATTTCTTTTTGCTTAGAGAAGTGAGTAAATGAACATCAGAATACTGAACCTGGGAAATTTTTCTCCAGTACTTCCCTAAGTGTCTCATGTCATCATCAAGTTTGCACCAAGCAAGCATCACCAGGGACCAGAAAACATTCTCCCTGCTCTGCACTCAGGCACTCCTCATTTTCTGCTGCCATTGGTGAAGGGTGATGCACTCAGGGCTGTGGACTTGAGCTGAGGGTTTAAGAGCAACCCATACACTGGCCTGCTGTGGACCTGGGGTCTCCCCACACCTCCTTCCTCCTTCCTGTAGCTTCTCTCTACCAGAGTAACAGGAATTTTTTCCAGCAAGTTCAACTCACTCCCTGCCGGGGCAAGTGGTTTGTCAAGTGACATTTAATGCAGTATCAATTTTAACTACTTATCCCCTAACCTCTTACTGGGAACACTTTGTGCACTTTTATGTCTTCACTGTAATATAAAAGATATGATAGAAAGCAGAGGTAAGATAAATGGAATGGAATCTACCATGCCTTGAGGTGTCTTAGTGTGGTTGCCATATGAACACCTGGGTCTTTGGCATTTCCTAATTGTGTGTCTACTGCAATATTTTCTAGCACTCTAAGTATCTCCTGCAGTTTCCTTTGGTGTAGTTCAGAAAAGTTACAGTTCCAACAAAGAAAAATTAGTCTGTAGTTTTGTTCTATAAACAGATTGAAGTGGAACCCTGAGTTCTAGTCATCTCCCTGGGCTAACACTTCCCTTCTGGAGTCCTAACTTTCTGCAGTGGTGGCTGAGCCCTGCAGAAGGGGACAGAGCACTTTAGACATTTTTTTAATTTGCACTTTAAACTTTTAAAATGCTGGATTCTGCCATGGTAACGAGATTCAAGAAGCGTCCAATTAGAATATTCATGCCAACCCATTTTGATTCCACTGTTGTTTTATATGATTCCCCAATTATGCTATCTTATTCAAATTACCTTACTTCTGAATTTTTTAAAGGGTATCTGTTTTAAATCTGTTTATTTAGAAGGTGCATTCATATTGTTTTTAAGAAGCTATGCCTTGGAGATAACTCTTAATTTTATTTGTTAGTAATTATAATGTTTAAGTATGACCATGCCAAATCACCTTACAGACATAAAATTACCTTGGAAGTTAAATTTAAAAATTTGAATGCACGCAAAAGAATGTAA
Organism: Sorex araneus; assembly: GCF_027595985.1. Lineage (NCBI taxonomy): Eukaryota > Metazoa > Chordata > Mammalia > Eulipotyphla > Soricidae > Sorex > Sorex araneus. The sequence continues at coordinate 100,571,824 of NC_073302.1, forward strand.
CAAAAATCTATCTAAATCTCCACTGAGATTAAGCTTCTTTTAAAAATTGAAGTCACGTTGCATTATAATATTAATCTTGCCTTACTTCAAGGTTAAAACACAACATTTTGTGCATCTTGAAAGTGAACTGTGTGCCCTCGGTGAGCCTCCTCACTCTAGTTCCATCCAGTCTGTCCTTGACTGTTGATGCCTCTCTACCTGGTTTAGTCATCACTTCCCTTGAGAGACTAAAAGCATACTCTCATCTTTTTAGGTTATCCACTTGGTTTATGTTTCTCTGCATTGTCAGTGAATTCATGCAGCACTTTCAAATCAACTTTTAACTGAGTCTTTCCCTTTAGATTTTGCTGCCGACTAAAGTCAGGCACACAGGTTCCCCCTCGAGGTGTGATCTGCTCCCTGCAGTGCTGGTGAAACGGATGGAGAAGGGGGGACCCTTCCTGCCGCCAGAGGTGGGCTCCTGCACCCTGGCCTCCTGCGGGGACAGGAACGTTCAGCTCTCTCTGGCCACTGGATGTCCCGGTGAATCCTCCGCTGTGGACACGGGCTCCGCTCTGGGAAGAGAAGCACCGTGGGCAGGAAGGTGAGGGCGTCTCCCACCACGACGGGGGTGAAGTCTCCAATGGGACTGGCAGTGGGAGTCTGATGGTCTCTCTCTGACCCGTGAGGACTCAGGAGGAAGGACTGTGTGGCCGTGTGGCTGACCACGCCCTTCCGCTGCTCTGTGCTGGCGGGCGGCTATGATTGCTGACCGAGTGTATAAAAATAAAAAGAAAAGGCGTGGGCGAGGGAAGGGACGCCTCACAGCACCGAGCCAGGCACAGGGCCTAGGGCAGCAGCCGTCTCTCCCGCCACCCGAGTTCGGTAGCCTCCGGTCATTTCCCCCACCCCGGGGAGGTTGATGGCGAAGATGTGGCAGGCGAAGGAAGGAACGGAGCCATGATGGTTGGTCTCACTTGCAGTTTATTCCAGTCTTCCCTCTATACACTCTCCGTCCTCTATACACTTTCTGCCCTCCATACACTTTCTGCCTCTATACACTTTTCCGCCCCCTCACCTTCTCTCCCAACCCCTTTTATTGATCATGGCCCTTCTAAAGGGCGCAATACATTGACGTCACCAAAAGCACCAAAAGATCTTACAGGAAGAACATTGAGGCAACATAATTCTCTTGTATCTGCAGGCCCTTAATCTAGGCCCCCCCCCCCAAAGAAGATACAAAACCAAAACGGAAGCCTTCTTTGGGCTGAAAGCACTCGGATTTACATCCCAAAGACCAGGCTGGGCTGCAGCCTGGAATCTACAATGTCAAATCAATTCTGGCTAGCACCTTAGATCCGGGTCAAAGATCAGCTAGGTTTCTGTGACAAAAGGTTTCTGTGACAAAACTCCAGAAGGCAGCTGGAAAAGGGGAAATATTCCAACAACCGAGTCCGTTTCTGACCCAGTAACAGACATCCCGGCAGTGCCATACTGGGATTACTGGGACTGAACAAGACGACCTTCCGTGCCAGTGCCTGCTATAGAGTGGTGAGAGACTCTTCCTGCAAAGGATCAGGGGCTGGTCCATGTGTAAAACAAATCTGGCCAAACCGACCACAACTAGTCCAGAAAATGGGTCACATCTATAGCCCCAATCAGAAGTCACCCTGTTCTCCACACAGTTCACTGTGCTTAGCAATCAATCCCGAGGGCCAAACAATAGCCCTGTAACATTTGACCCCTGGTAGGTGCTTCCCTCAAAACCCCTTGTACCAATGTCAGGGTGAACCAGACTTGATCAGCTATGTCTCCTGTGGAACAAACACTAGAGTATATTTCCTAACCCACCCCGTGAAACGCCCCTAACTGATCCCAAAGTATAATTGTCCCCACAACCAATCCTCTAGCATAGCCTCAATAGTTTCATAGTATGCCTTCTAACCCATACCACACATCCTAACACATCCCAGAGTATACCCTAACACATCCCATAGTATACCCCAACACATCCCATAGTATACCCAATATATCCCATAGTATACCCCAATACATCCCATAGTATACCCCAATATATCCCATAGTATACCCTATCCAGCCCCATAGTATACCCCAACACATCCCATAGTATACCCTATCCCACCCCATAGTATACTCCAATACATCCCATAGTATACCCCAACACATCCCATAGTATACCCCAATACATCCCATAGTATATCCCAATATATCCCATAGTATACCCTATCCCATCCCATAGTATACCTCAACACATCCCATTGTATACCCTATCCCACCTCATAGTATACCCCAATACATCCCATAGTATACCCTATCCCATTCCATAGTATACCCTATCCCACCCCATAGTATACCCCAATACATCCCATAGTATACCCTATCCCACCCCATAGTACACCCCAATACATCCCATAGTATACCCTATCCCACCCCATAGTATACCCCAATACATCCCATAGTATACTCTATCCCACCCCATAATATACCCTATCCCATCCCATAGTATACCCCATTCCATCCCATAGCATACCCCATCCCATCCTATAGCATACCTCATCCCATCCCATAGTGTACCTCAATATATTCCATAGTATACCATATCCCATAACACCCCATGCCAATGCATAGTATATCCCAAGACAACCTGTAGTGTATTCCAATGCATCCCTCAGTATATTCCACCCTGTACTAAAGCTCTCAGCCCACCCCAGGACCACCTAGCTCACCCCACTGTACACTTCTCAACCCATCTCTAGCACACGTCCCTTACCCGCCCCTAGAATGCCAGTGTTCGACCATTTTCAAGCCTCTTTATGGCAGCAGCGTCTGCTCGGGGCACACAGATTGCCCTCCATGTGCTGCTCCATGAAATGTCCTTTTCCTCTGGTGACCTGGGACGTGTCCGCCAAGCACAGGTGAGGGGCCTGGGCAACTGAGCTCTCGCAGCAGCCACGTGGCTCTTATGTTCAGCATCACTCGATAAATATCACAGATCATAATCAAATAAAGATCAAATTAAATATGAAGAAGGGATACATCTCCAGAGAACTCAGACATATCAATAGAGCTCCGTTTACGTCCCAATTTCCCTGATTTCAATTAGAGCATTATTGACGACCACTTCTTCAAGCATTTCATTGTCTAGATGTTTTATCAATGAAAACGACGTCCAGGTGATGTTCCCAGCATGCGGACATGCTGTGCTGGTTGGTGGTGAGTGGGTCTTCATTTCCGCCCTAAGACCCCAAAGTCTTTACCCCAGCCAGGGACACACACACGGGAGAGGAGAACAGCTGCTTCCCCCAGATACCTGCTCCCTACCCCACCCCACCCCTCGGCTTCTCACAATACTCAGGAGGAAAGTGGCTTGGGCTTTTGACCAGGTTCTTCACAAAACCCTGTGGAATTCTCGGCAGAGGTTTCCATAGTTGGGGAAGTGCATACACATTGAGTTCTTTAATGTTGACTTGCAGTATTTTTTTTTGCAGATAAAACAGTAATATATTTATATTTGTATAAATACATGTTGGATTTTTATTTACGTGGGGTCCAATTTTATGAGAATAGTTCCAAGGACAACTTAGGATATAGTTTTTTTTAATAATTTATTTATTTTTAATTAGTGAATCAACGTGAGGGTACAGTTACAGATTTATACATTTTTGTGCTCATGTTTCCCCCATACAAATTTCGAGAACCCATCCCTTAACCAGTGCCCATTCTCTACCACCAGTAAACCCAACATCCCTCCCACCCTCCCCAGTCCCGTCTCCCCCTACCCCACACTGCCACTATGGCAGGGTATTCCCTTTTGATCTCTCTCTCTCTGATTAGGTGTTGTGGTTTGCAATAAAGGTGTTGAGTGGCCATTGTGTTCAGTCTCTAGTCTATATTCGGCATGCATCACCCTTCCCCCACATGACCTCCGACACATTTTACTTGGTGTTCCCTTCTCTGAGTTGCTCAGAATGAGAGACCAGTCTCCAAGCCATGGAGACAACCTCCTGGTACTTATTTCTACTAATCTTGGGTGTTAGTCTTATAGTCTATTATTCTATATTCCACAGATGAGTGCAATCTTTCTATGTCTGTCTCTCTCTTTCTGACTCATTTCACTTAGCATGATACTTTCCATGCTGATCCACTTATATGCAAACGTCATGACCTCATTTTTTCTAACAGCTGCATAGTATTCCATTGTATAGATGTACCAGAGTTTCTTCAACCAGTCATCTGTTCTAGAGCACTCGGGTTTTTTCCAGATTCTGGCTATTGTAAACAGTGCTGCGATGAACATATAAGTGCAGATGTTATTTCGACAATACTTTTTGGCTTTTCTGGGATATATTCCCAGCAGTGGTATTGCTGGGTCAAATGGGAGCTCAACCTCAAATTTTTTGAGAATCGACCATATTGCTTTCCAAAAGGGCTGAACTAGTCTTCATTCCCACCAGCAGTGTAGAAGGGTCCCTTTCTCCCCGCATCCTCTCCAACAGAGGTTGCTTTTGTTCTTTTGGATGTGTGCTAGTCTCTGTGGTGTGAGGTGGTATCTCGTGGTTGTTTTGATCTGCATCTCTCTGATGATTAGTGATGTATAGCACTTTTTCATGTGCCTTTTGGCCATTCATATCTCTTCCTTGGTAAAGTTTCTGTTCATTTCTTCGCCCCATTTTTGATGGGATTGGATGTTTTCTTCTTGTAGAGTTCAACCAGTGCTTTATATACCATTGATATCAACCCCTTATCTGATGGGTATTGTGTAAATATCCTTTCCCATTCTGTGGATAGTCTTTGGATTCTGGTCACTGTATCTTTTGCGGTGCAGAAGCTTTTTAGTTTAATGTAGTCCCATTTGTTGATCTCTGTTTTTACTAGATTGCTTAGTTCTGTGTCACCTTTGAAGATATCTTTATCTTCAATATCGTAGAGGGTTTTGCCAACCTTGTCTTCAATGTACCTTATGGTTTGTGGTCTGATGTTGAGGTCTTTAATCCATTTTAACCTGCCTTTTGTGCATGGTGTCAGGTTAAGGTCCAAGCCCATTTTTTTGCATGTGGTTGTCCAGTTGTGCCAGCACCATTTGTTAAAGAGGCTTTCCTTGCTCCACTTCACATCGCTTGCTCCCTTATCAAAGATTAGATGATCATACATTTGGGGTTGTGTGTAGGGATATTCCACCCTGTTCCATTTGGTCTGCGGCTCTGCCTTTGTTCCAGTACCATGCTGTTTTAATTGTTACCACTTTGTAGTAGAGTTTAAGGTTGGGGAGGGTGATGCCTCCCATTATCTTTTTCCCAAGAATTGTTTTAGCTATCTGTGGGTATTTATTGTTCCATATAAATTTCAGGATTGCTTGATCCATTTCTTTGAAGAATGACATGGGTATCCTTATAGGGATCACATTAAATCTGTATAATGCTTTGGGGAGTATTGCCATTTTGACAATGTTTATTCTCCCTATCCATGAGCAGGGTATATGTTTCCATTTCCTCATGTCCTCTTTTATTTCATGGAGTAGCGTTTTATAGTTTTCTTTGTAGAGGTCCTTTACTTCTTTAGTTAAGCTGATTCCAAGGTATTTGATTTTCTGGGGCATGATTGTGAACAGGATTGCTTTTTTCATGTCCCTTTCCTCTGTCTCATTGTTTGCATATAGGAAGGCCATGGATTTTTGGGTATTGATTTTATAGCCTGACTTGCAGTATTTCTTAATGGATATGGAGTCTGAGCTATTCATGGCTAGATTTCTGTAGGGTTTCCTCTCAGTGTCTGCTTTATCAGTCCCGAGGATCCTCTCTCCTGTCACAATTATTTCCAAGCCCTAATCATTACTTCTGTACAGTCATGATCTTAGCGTTTTGTTGCCTGGCTCACCGGTATATGCTCACAGGAGGCTTTCTGAGAGTCTCAGTGACATCATGTGGATGAACCACAAAGTCACACACATTCCTGTCTGCAGCCTTCCAGCTCAGAAACGGGGTTTGTGTGACCAGACCACTGGTCTCTGATGAAACGCAGCATCCGGCCCCCAAGGAAGTGAATTTGGTCACCATGTAGTCTGTTATACTCCCCTCTTCTACCCTGAATGAAAATAAGCGAGTGAATGCGACTTAATGGTGTCATTAAATGGTGATGATTTACATCAGTCATTTAGTGAAATTGTTGTTAAGAACAACAATTTGTTCTTAACAACAATTTCCAGAACCCAGCCACAGCCATGCTCAAGGCCCCTCTCCACACTTTCGGACGAGCCTCATGCATGAAGGAACTGGCAGAGGAACCCAGGAGTGTGGGACCCAGGGCTGAGATCTCCAAGCCTGCTCAGATCAGGACTGGGCTTCTTCCGCCCAGATCCCCCATTTTCCAGTACCTAGGCGGTCACCACAGAAACTGCCCCCAGTGCCGTGTAATCCCACCAATGGCCTATATCCGGAGACTATATAAAACCAAGTGGCTGCATGACATCTTGTAGTCTATTCTCCCTCTTAGAGAACCTGGCAAGCTACCGAGGGTTTTCTGCCCACATGGGAGAGCCTGGCTAATTCCCTGTGGCGTATTCATATACCAAAACCAGTAACAATGATGGGTCTCATTCCCTAGACCCTGAAAGAGCCTCCAATGCAGCACTGTTGGGAAGGACAAGTAATGAGAGGCTTCTAAAATCTCAGGGCTAGGATGAATGGAGACGTTACTGAGACCGCTTGAGAAAATCGACGAGAGAAAATCCACGATCAATGGGATGATGATGATGATGATGATGATGATGATGATGATGATGATGATGATGATGTTCCTAACAATAGGTGGTCTAGCATAGAACTAGTTGGAAGTGGAAACAATGTAGCAGTCTGTAATTTTGCTGTTAATTTCAGCCTTGACAGATGCCGACTCCTAGCCCAGGGACGCCTGGTAGAAAGAAAGAATAGAAATGACATTATTTTCAATAGCTGTGAGAAGCAGTGAGGTACTTGAGATTCCTAAGGAAAACTGCAGCTGTGTGATTGTTTTCACAGGATCACAAATATGGGCATGGGGAGGGAGAAAGGCTAAGTTCATTTTATTGGGCTTCAGTGGAAAAGTAAAAAGTGGAAAAGTGTCGAGGCTATAGCATCAGTTTTCTTTTGTGACATTGAATGATAACATTAGAGAAGTTTTAGGTGTGTATCATTGAAAGATCCACTCGAAAAGACAGCGTCAAGTTCTCCACTGAGAGCCCGTTTCCTCATACGCTCCCCAGCTGGCACCCAGTCCGCCACCCCCTGAGAACCATTCCCCTCTGGTCACCGTTCATCAGTGTTGTGATCTAATAGTTTATTTTTGTTCAATTTAGTTCACCCATTTGTTGACTTTCTCTGCATACCACACAGGAGAGAAAATAAATGGAATTTGTGTTGCTCCATCTGACTAATTTCACAGATCAGAAGACGTCGTTTCCACCCATGTGGTTGAAAGTGGCAGGATTTTACCTATTTTACCCTGAGTTCTGTTCCGTTGTGTACATAAATCACATTTTCTTTATACAGTTGTCTATCGGCGGGCACGTAGGTTGTTCCTAGCTCGTGGCCCTCGTTCAGAATGCTGGTATCAACTCCCACACGTGTAAACTCACTTTGTCTTAAGTCACACCACTAAATTACTTCCCAGAGATCTAAGACCTGTGCTCATGTGTGTGTGGAATGTAGAATACGCTTCACCAAGTGACTTCCTGTTTACCATAAACATACGCCCAGTGAAAGTCTCAGAGGGGGCCCAGGGAAGGCTCAGTGGCAGGACATTCGCCCGGCAGGCCTGAGGCCACTAGCTCATCCCCAGTGCCACCCGCAGGCCCAGTCCAACCACACAGCACTGCCCCTGTGATTCTTGGTGCTGCAATGGAATGAGATCTCTGTAAACAAACATATGTGAGCTGCGTGACGGAAGTGACGAAAGCATGTGGCTCTGGGGACACCATAACCAAGTGCCCCTGCCCCCCACGCCCATTGCAACAACAGCCACGGCAAAGCGGTGGGGAGGGGAAATATTTTAATATTTAATTTTTAATATTAAAATATTAATAAAAGGATATTTTATTCTTAATCTTGAAAAATGAAGATTCTATGATTTATGATGCTGTTAATGATGGCATCTTGTGTCCGTAATTCCAACACCACAGCCATCAACTCTGTCCCCACCTCCTTCCCTCAAGGACCCCTCATTCCTGCCCCAACTCTTGTGTGCATCAGCCTCTCATTGTGTTTCCTTTGACCCTCTGTTGCTACTTTGTTGTGTATCTTTTATATTTTATTTTATTTTCTGTCTTGTTTGGGCCACATTTGGTGGTGCTCAGGGGTTACTCGTGGCTCTGCATGTAGGCATCACTCCTGGTGGTGCTGGGAAGACTCTATGGGATTCTGGAGATTGAACCCGGGTTGGCTGCATGCAAGGCAGGTGCCCCACCTGCTGTACTGTCTCTCGGGCTCCTTCTTTGTGTCCTTAAAGAGAAGAAATTGGTGGAATTGAATAACTGTGTGTGAGGATAGGTGAGGCTGGGTTTGTGCTGGCAGGGAAACGGGGCTAGGGGGTGCACGCCAGTGAGATGAAAGCAGGAACTCTCAGCTTCTCCAGGAGGGAGCGCTCTCCAGATGTCCTTCTGTGAGGGAAAGATCATAGACACCGTCCAGTACTGTAAGCATGTTTGTGTTCTGGATAGCAGACAGGTTATGTTTGGTCCGAAACACTTCTTCAAAATGTCAGCTTCCACATTGATAGAGAAGTCTGGCCCCGCGGAGCAGCATGGAGAGAAAGTGAAAGTCCATCTTATAATGAAAGTTCATTTCCATTTTTCTACCATTTTAACTTCAAAATCAGCCCTGGGGACCTCTGCTGGCGAGTCCTTGCTGGGTGGCCGGGGACCATGTGGGGCTTTCGCAGGGCTTTACCCATTTTACTTAACTGCCGGGCTAGCTCCTTCGGTCCGGCATGGGACTCTTCGACATTTAACTCTCAGATTAGCACTGTCTTATCCCCTCCCCCCCACTGACCATTGATGCTGCAAGGAAGATTCATTCCTCAAGGGGAAAAACACAGCATCGAGGGAGCAAGAGCTACATCTTAAATTCCGTAGAAAGTATTCTTTCACAGACAGACACCCAACATAGAGGCTCGTAGAACAGAAGAGTATGCCTTCAGGCATGGCTGGATCCAGGGGTTCTAATTCTGGGCTACCTCTTTCCCCCACATATCAACTCTCCGGCCCTCTGTATGAACATCTTCCATTCTCCTTGAGGCCTACCCTTCTGTGCGACAGCCACATGGCCCTCAGTGGGCTAGAGGCCTGCCTGGTCCATGAATTGTGTGTGCAAGCAGGATTCTTGATTCTTGTCTCAAAACACTTACAATGTTTCAGAGAGACTGCAGATGGAAACCCCAACAGCCTGCCCGCCGCATGATCAATAAGAATCTGACTGCCAGCACAGGCTAGAGGTATTTTTGTGTGTCTAGTAAACATCATCTGGCATCATCGGTGCCTGTGGAGAAAATACTTTGTTCCTGAAGCGGAAATTCAGGGATGTAAACTTCCCGAGAGAAACTCAGCGTCAGGTCAAAGGATAAGGATGATGGGAAGCTCCATGCTACCTCACCCTGGACCATCGTTCATTCCCCTCTCGAGGCCACTTGTCTCGTGGTTCCCTCCATGCTTCCCCTTTCCTCCGGTACCTCGATACCTAGTGATGTGATGCAGAGGGAAGGGGGTCCCACCTCTTGGGGGCTGCTCTGGCCTCTGACTCAGCCAGCACTGAGCATCTTCCTGGGGCCTCATCCTTCCACTGGTGCTGCTTGTTTTCCATGTCCTCCCTGTCAACAGCATCCTTGTTCATTGAAAAGGACTCTCTGCCTCCACCCAATCCTGAGGGTAGAGGCAGAGGGCACAGTGATTGGTCCTTCCAGTACTTTGTTTCTGCAGCTGTATGCTTAGATGAAAGTGTCAATTTCTTGGGTTCCTTCCAACCAGTGGCAGCCAGTGACATAGCTCTGTGTAACAATTAGAATAAAATTAGAATTATTATTCTGATAAAATAATTAGAATTTTCTTGGGTGAGACTTCTGAGGGAATCAGATTTTTTTTCCCAGAAAAAAGTGACTCAACTGCAACACTCTCTGGTTACGTCTGGTTCCCATTTTAGCTGTCTGGAATGAAAAAGTGATGTCTGGAGCCATCGTAGTCATTTTGTGAGTATGAGTTTGAAAGCTACCCACGCGAGTTGGCAGAGTTGAAAGGTAGGAGGAGCTTGGCTCCTAGAGGAAGCACCATCTCATGCAGAACAAGGAAAGCACCGTTAATCCTCACAAACCTGAGAGACAAAGGGATTTCTGTGATCGACTTTCAAAATGCATGTTACTTATTCCTACAGAAAACCCTAATTTGATGTGGACTCTAAAATAGTTCAAGGGAAAAGTGAAAGGACTCTTAGCAAATTCAGGAAACTCACAAAGACAGGCTCTGGGAGTAATTCACACAGAAGCATGCACAGACCCTCGGGCACGTGTGAATTGCTTGTTCTCTGTTGATGTTCAGTCATCGAACATTAGGACTTCACCTTCCACACGTGGTTGAATGCCATAATATCACGACTCTCTACTCACTATTAGTAGAAATAGAGAATGGTATTTAAATTTTATTTATTTTACTTTTAGAAAATTTGGTGAATTTCTAAATTAGAAATAATAGCACTACAGACTGGAGTGATAGCACAGTGGGTAGGGCGTTTGCCTTGCACGTCGCTGACTCTGGTTTGATTCCCAGCATCCCATATGGTTGGTCCCCCGAGCACCACCAGGAGTAATTCCTGAGTGCATGAGCCAGGAGTAACCCCTGTGCATCGCCGGGTGTGGCCCAAAGAGCAAATAAATAAACCATCATCATCATCATCATCATTATCATCCTGTTGATCGTCGAATTTCTCGAGTGGTCTCAGTAACGTCTCCATTCCTCCTAGCCCTGAGATTTTAGAGCCTCTCTTTACTCGTCCTTCCCAACGATGCCGCATTGGAGGCTCTTTCAGGGTCAGGGGAATGAGACCCAGCATTGTTACTGGTTTTGGCATATGAATACACCATGGGGAGTTTACCAGGCTCTCCCATGTGGGCAAGAAATTCTCTGTAGCTTGCCAGGTTCTCCCAGAGGGAGAAGTAGGTTATAAGATGTCTTCCAGGAGCTTGGTTTTATAGTCTCTGGATGTTGGCCATTGATGGGATTACACAGTGCAGGGGGCAGTCCCTGGTGTGATTGCCTAGCTACCGGAAAATGGGAAATCTGGGCAGAAGAGGCCCAGTCCCAATCCGAGTAGGCTTGGAGGTCTCAGCCCCGGGTCCCACACACCTGGGTTCCTCTGCCGGTACCTTCATGCGTGAGGCTTGTCCAAACGTGTGAAGAGGGGCCTTGAGCATGGCTGTGGCTGGGCTCCAGAGGTCTTCGGCTGTGGGAGCTCTGCTCGGGGTGGGGAGGAAAGCAGGAACCCACCCCCTCTGAGGGCCCCAGGGAAGACAACCACGCATGCGGGCAAGAGATTCTTTTAACATAGGTTTTAAGTAAAACTTATGTTATATTTAAAAACAAAAAAAATTATAGCCCTTCATAATCTGCCTTTATTGTCCTTTGTATTTTCCCCATTCTTACAAAATCACAAGCATCAATGAACATCAATAACTGAAGCATAACATAGAGGTCAATTTTTCCTGGATTATAAATTTGGACGTTTGCCTTTGGAGACAATTATAGGTCTGCCAGTATTCCTCAGAAGGGGGCCGTTGGATTTTACAAAAAATAAATGGTTTGTTCAATGCAAATATAGTGCTTTGGATAGTTAATTTTGTTATTCTAAGTCATCAATAAAATATTCTTACCAAAACTCATTGGCAGTGTTTTTTCTATCAGGATGAGCTAATGGTTGCTCTACCGGCAACACTCTGGGCTGTGTGCTGGACAAGGAATACTGCACTTCATGGAGGAGTAATATGGTACTTGTCTGAGAATAATTAATCCAATTCATAAGAAGTTTCTTTAGCCTTAGTCAGTACATCATTTGAATGGCTATATGCTGGCACTGATATTTCACTGATGAAGATATTAATTTTTTCTGTTGCTCAAAGCTCTTCTTTACGTGACTTTGCCTTGTATGGAGAACAAGTAGGAAGATGTTTGTAAAAGAACAATACATTATTTGGTACATTCCAGGAGCTAAAAAGTCTCTGTGGATTTGTATAGATTTTAGAGTGTAGAGTGTACAAATAAGGAGATGCTAAAATAATAGAAAATGGAGCAAAATGCAAAATGTATGCAAAATGTACTTTTTGCATTCTGCAAAAAGTACAAAGGCAAGCACTTTGGTCAAAGGTTCATTCAATATCCCTGGTTTTCAAACATGAAAATCTCTACTGGAAGAAGACAAAGGGAATTATCCTGAAAATGTCAAAGGGATGAAGAATAAGATTCCTTCTAGTAAGAATATATATATGTATATATACACACACATATATATACACCCTTTTATGTGTATATATATACACCCTTTTATGTATGTGTATATATATATATATGCAGGAGTTGGCAAAAATATTTCAAAGCTTCAAAGTTTTGCTTGGCATTTAATTCCCACAGTCTGTTTCTTGATAAACAGCTTGATTCTCTAAGCGTAGATGTAAGCCAGGAAGGTTACTCCCTTCTGAAACCCACAGCGATGCCAGGCCTGCTTAGTTTCTGGGATGAAAGGCAGGACAGAACACGGTGTCATTTATTTACTAAAGAGCCAATTAATTAGAGCAGAATTGACTTCGGGTGGAACAGATCTATTATCTATATATCTATATAAATTCATAGGGTATGAATATACAATATAGGTAAAATCAATAGAGCTGTAAATCTATAAATATAGATTGTGTGTAAGATAGTTGACTACGGGGATATTGGTGAACAACTAGCACTTAAAGTTTAAAATGGTTGTTTGATTAAAAAAAAGATGATTAAACTAGGGGCAAGAACAAGGAGAAGAAAAGAGCAAATATAGCAGAATTTTATGTGAATTAATGATGAGGACAAAGAACAACATAGGTAACAAGAGAGATTGGGCAAGGACAATGGTGCCCAGGGCTTTGGTTTTAGATTTCTTTGTCGGTAGTAGAATCTTGAATCATTTTGAATGTGGGTGAGTCTACATGGAAAGGGGGATAAATATACTGGAAAACAGATTATTGGTAGGTAAGCTTGGCTAGGAAAGAAGAGTGTGGCAGGTGAGTTCCAGATACCACGGGAAGTAGAGGGAAAGAGGAGCAACTGCTCCTGGCTGATTGAAGGGCATGTGAAGAAAAACGCAGGTAGGATTGCAGAGCATCTGACCTAGAGAGACGCCCAGACCCTTGGGAGGCTAGAGAAAGCTTCTGAGCAAGAACCACTAGAGAATGGGAGATGAACTGGCACGACTTTGGGCCTTTCATGGATTATAAGAGAACGAAGTATCCTGTTATGGCTTGCTTTAATCTGGAGACATTTTACCATGCTTTTACTATAAAAACATACCATCGTTTGTATCCACAAACTGTCCCAGTGGTTGGGAATGAATGAAAAAATAAGGGAAGACCTCTCTGGATACTACATAGCTTCTCTGCCTCCTGCTTATTATTTCACTCGATTGTCGTCTCCGTAAGGAGCTAGGGTTCAGTGTAAAGCCCAGAGGTTTCATAAGCAAATACATATTAGACGGAAATGGAGCAAAAGGACACATTTCTAATAGCATATTTCAATTCCCCCTACTGTTAGGAAAAAGTGATGGAAAAATCTCTTTGACCTACATAACAGCATAATAAGATAACAAGGGAAAAAGACAGTCCATGCTAGTTAAATAAGCTGTGGACTGAATTTTACAAAAAGATGACTCCTGAGGTCCAGAAGTATTAGAAGTTGCTCACATTATCTGTTGCCTCAGTAAATAAAATTGTGCATATTTATTGTGCATCAAATTTAAATAAACAGTATGGGAGAAAAATGTGTTTCTCCTGAGTCATGCCACAGTATCGTTGGCATCACTGTGACTGGGGTCCTCCTCCCTTCACATGTGAGTTTAGTTCTTCCAGCCCCCAAATCACCTGCTTTCTGTTACCCCATTTTCTTTCCTTTCAATTAAACTGTGCCTCATAACTCCACAGGGGTCTTATAATGCAATATGAGGGTTGCCAAAATTTTGGCAGCTGTAATAAGTTTATGAATGTGCAACCATGAAAAAATAATTAAAATTCAAACGTAATGAATTCAAAGTGTTTCTGACACCAATCACCTGTGTCGCATTGCTTGGGTGAAAAAGGGTTGCAGTGGAGAAATATTTAAGTAGCCTTGCACTAAAATAGAAGAAGAGGAGAAAAGGGATTAAGCAATATTAAAATAACTAAAGACTAAATCTAAAAAATTAATGATTAAAAATACCCAAAAATTATACATATGAGACTGGAGTGATAGCACAGTGGGTAGGGCGTTTGCCTTGCACACGGTCGATCTGGGTTCGATTCCCAGCATCCCATATGGTCCCCCGAGCACTGCCAGGAGTAATTCCTGTGTGCATGATCCAGGAGTAACCCCTCGTATTGTCGGGTGTGACCCAAAAACCAAAAAAATAAAGTTCTAAATATACTTTGTATAAATAAAAACACATCATCAAGGGTCAGCAGAATAACATTAATGAAAACAAAATGCAAAAATTCCTTAAAGGACACCCATAAACAACATCCAGCGCTGATGCCATGTAAGCTCGTCTACTGGCCTTGCTCCAGAGACTCATAAAAAATTCTTGAAAGTGATCAATAAGCTGGAAAAAATGTCTTTAAATACCCATGAAAGGCTGAGGCTTCCATGACACCCCATGAAGGGTGGCGGGTCAGCCTGGTTCCTGCCCAAACAGAGTCCCGGCAGTCACTTGCTCCCACATTCCAAAATCACCACCATGCCCCGGGTCAGACTTCTCTGTCTCAGGACCACGCCTCACCCAGAAATTAATCTGCTGAATAAAACAGGTGTGCGATTTTGTGACTGAAATCTCCAGGCTTTTCTCCAGTTTGGATGGGATGCAACAAAAAAGGCAACCAATCTCAATTAACAGAAAGAAATCATCAGCTTCTAGATTAAAAACGCCTCTAAATTTAGAGGAATCATAGAAAAATAATTTCTGATTTTATTTTTCTCGTCATAATTGTATTGCTGAGCAAAGACATCAAAGATAAGACAGAACAAAGTCAAATGATTCCCTGGATAAGCTTCTCCTACCCAGAGTACCGCGGAGTGGCTTACCTCACTCCACTCCCAGTACTTCTGAAAGCCTTGGCAGTCACACCCACACCCCAAAGCCACCACCCAGTTACAAATTTAACTCCAGAGGTAGCACCTCCTTAAAAATCCTGGATTTCCTGGAGCACATGGTCATGCAGCATCTCAGTCAATACAACACTAATAAGCCGATAGTACCTCACCAGATTGGGTGGGATGTAACCGAGGAGGCAATCAATCTTGATGAACAAAACATAAATATAGAAGGCTGAGTCTGCAACAACATCTTAATAATCTCTCATACAAGGGCTTCATATCTCCGTGGTGAGATACAACAATTTACACTGTTTTTCTTCTAAGGAAACATTTTTTGATAATTCTGTTAGCAAAATTATTGGTAACAAGCAATATTATTATATTGAGGGTCTGCTATGGGGATAGTGTTATGGGTGGTTGGGAAAATTGGAGACAATGGTAGAGGGATGGTGTAATGATAGTGGGATTGATGTTGAAATATTAAATGCCCGTAACAAATAATCATGAACAACTTGGTAAACCATAGTTTTTATATAAAGAGTAGGGGAAATTTTACAGACATAGGCTTTGCTTATTCCATGTTAATTCTTATATATTAATATGAGTTTTAAAAGTTTTATTAATAGCAGGTGACACAATAATGAGATCTAAGTATAAAATAAAATTTAATATAATATACTTTAGATTCCAGAGTTGAAAATTATATATGTAGGTGAGAATAAGTGTTTTGTTATATTGTATTAAACAAATTTAATTTTCTTATTTACATAGGTCAAAATCATATAGTAATCACAAAATGACACTTATCTATTTCCTGATCATTTTGTTTGCTATTTCTAAAAGTTTGTTAGGATATGCAATATAAAGTAAATTCATTGGGGCCAGAGCTATAGTACAATGGGTAGGGAGTTTGCCTTGCAGGTGGCTGACCCAGGTTTGATCCCTGGCATCCCATAGAGTCCCCCATGCATCACCAGGGGTAATTAATTCCTGAGTGTAGAGCCAGGAGTAAGCCCTGAGCATCTGAGTGTGACCACCCCCTAAAAAAAGCAAATTTGTTATGTGTCTGGCAGGGTGGGTTGGGATTGGGAGGGGAAAATTGGGGACATTGATGGAGAGAAGATTACATTGGTGATGTTGGAACACTAAGTGCTTGAAACACTGTAATAAAAATCTTTGTTAATCATGGTGCTTTTAATAGCAATTAAAATGCATTATTAACATTCTAAAGCTGGTTCATTTTGACCCATCTAGGAGTCTCTAAAGAAATAAAATTTAATACTTTGATAAAAAAATTCTAAAATAAATCTTTGTTTGGAAGACACATACACTTCTTTTAATCTCTACCCGCCACCCACCCCAGACTTACTATTTCCTGGTAAAGGAGTTGATCTGTAGTCAGCTAATGCACAAATATATGCTACTACACAAAGATAAAAAGTAAGACAAGTATACTGAGAGCTTTCTGAAAATGCAGCCAGGTCAAAACCAAGTTAATTATGGAGAGAGGGGACAAGATTGCCTAATGTCTACACTACTTCCATGCATCCTTTATTCCTTGGTCCACAGAACAGAACCAGTCCTGGCAACGAAGACACTGGGGTTGTGGTTTGGAGAGGAGTCAGGAGACTCATGCAATGGTCAGGAGGCTCGTGCAATGGACCTGGAAGTGCAGGGTCGGCCTGGAGCTGGATTTCGGCTACTGTGAGCTTTGGAAGCGAGGTGGAGCCTCCATTTGAACAACGTGTCTCACCCATGAACCAGGGTTGTTACCATCCTTCCTTCCCTCCAGATCAAAATCTGGTTGACATGAGTCTTTTCTAATTTTAGAGGAGTTCTAGAAAAATAATTTACCATTTTATTTTTCTCCTCGGAATTGTATTGCTGAGCAAAAAGGTCAAAGATGTCTATGTGAAGAGAACAAAGTCAAACTATTCCCTGGGTAAATTTATTTCACTTAAGAGTAGTGTTCTGTGGACAGTGGCCTTGGGCGGGCGCTGCTCTGTAGGGAAGAATGCTGAAACTGGAGAAAGGCTGTGACTGTCGGTCGGCCCCTGAGCCAGAACGCAGGATGGGTGGATGGTCTTCAGGTATAAAAACGTGGAGTATGCCAAGAACCAAAGCAACTGGAAAAGGCCTATTTTTCAGTCCCTAAGGCATAAAACTTTAGGGACTCAGGGGCTGGAGAAATAGCACAGCTCGTAGGGCTTTGCCTGTGGTCAACCCAAATTCGATTCCCAGCATCCCATATGGTCCCCTGAGCACCACCAGGAGTAATTCCTGAGTGCAAAGCCAGGAGTAACCCCTGTGCATCGCTAGGTGTGACCCAAAAAGCAGAAAAAAAATCTTTAGGGACTCAGAGAGATGAACGGTTCTGACTTCAGTGCCCAAGGCGGAGTGACCTGAGCTGCAGCTGGAGCCCGGGTCTGAGCTCTGGGAGGAGAGAGGCCCTCTGTCGCAGGTCTGCCTTCTCAGAGACCGCGGGGACGGAGGCTTGGTCCTCAGCAGCGTCATTGCTGCAGTTCCTGGGGAGTCCAGGCCTTCCCCCCTGCAGAGCCTGGAGGGGGGCCCACTGGGTCACTGAGTGGTGGACGAATCTCTCATCTCCTCGGAACAACTTGACTCTCGACTTCTTAGTCTTTGTATTTGTTTTGACTTTTGCCCCAGGCTAAGTTCTGGGACAGAGACTTGGTGCAAATACACGTGTAACATTACTGGTGTGAGTCGTTATCACTCGACTCCCTCTAGATTTGGTATAAATCAGACCTTTAATGCAGGTGGAAGCTGCCAGCACTGCTACACTAAACGTAAGAGTAACAGAAACCGTATTTCTGCACGCAAGTGGGTGAATGAAAGATGTTTCACAAAATGACTCACTCACTTCATTAGTTGAGAAGGGAGGGATTGATGGGACATTTGCGGTGGGAAAAAAATCATTTGGTGCCTGAGGAATTACAGATGTATGTACTCCTTAAGAGCCATCTCCACCCTCCCCGACGACTCTTGAGAATTATGTCTTATGGGAGCAGATAAAACGGAGGGAGAAATATTTCAGGGGGTATCAATAATGAAGAATAAAGACAAATTGAAGGTGGTGATGATTGAAGTCTGAAAGTGTTGCAACTCCTAATTCTGTTGGCTGGCATTCTATTAGACAACTCTGTGTTTATTGCTCTATCTATAGTATCAAGTTTATTTTCATAACCACTGTCCATGGAAAATGGTCAAAATGCTATTTGATTGTGTTGAAGTCGAAGTTATGACAACCTGCCATTTATTATAAACTAATAACATGTTCCCCTAAAAAGCAAGTGAGAGAAAAATAGAAGTCTAAAATCGTGGTATAATTAAAATAATAGTGGTAACTTAAATTGAGGGATATAAATTTTCACTTCAATATAAATGAAAAGTATCTATGAAAGGCACACATTGCAGATTTGAGGATACTCTTTGAGGCAAATAACAACTCATCCTGTTTAAAATTAAACATAATCACAGAATCTTCTAAGACTCAACATGAGAGAAATGCATCCATTAGGTAAATTGATAGTTTAATACCGAGTGAAATTATAACCTGTTTTCTTCCCTAGCACCAAGCAATTCCTTGCCTTCATTTCTTGCTGTGAACTTGGTTGAATTACCCTACTATCTGTGAAAAAAGAGAAAGAGTTAGATGAACATTTCAAATCATGCTTGCCAAAAATTTTCCAAAGATATGAATCTGGCAGTTGCTATTATAAAGAGTCGTGTTGTGTATTCCTGTTTATACCCACATTTCTCCACAGTGAGAGGTGATGACGTGGTCTCTCACTCTGTAAGCAAAGCCACCAGCTTTCCTACCTGCAAAGCAGACTTCAGCTGCCCCCTTCCCTGCTCTGACTCTCGTCTCCTACCCTTACTAATAAGATCCCGAAGTATTGAGGTCCCCGTCACCCCACCCCAAATTTAGCTTTCTTTTGTATTTTCCATCTGTCTTCCCTTCGTTGACTTGTTGAGGAGACTGTCTCAGTTCAAGAAGCTGTTACTGAATATCACCAAAGGTGTCAAGCGCTCAGCTGGCCCTGTGAAGGGCGTGTGGCCCCAGTCATTAAGGAGACTTTGGTAGACTTGGAATGAAATGTCATAGTCCCTGGTCACACGTTTCCGTGAACCACAACATGCATGATGCTATGACAAGAGGACCGGGGGAACTGAGGACCAGCAGAGGGGAATGCTGGTTCTGGATGAGAGTGAAGGCTCCTGATGAAAGGTCCACGGCTCAAGGGGCTGGGTGCAGGCGGCCAAAGCCAGACGTAGGAGCAGCCATGCAGGGACATTTCCTGCAACCTCAGTATGTTCACACATTTCTGCGAACTAAGGCTGGAACAGAATCCAAGGAATAGATGAGAAAAGGTCATGCACCACTGTCGCTGTCACTGTTGTCCTCTTGCTCATCGATTTGCTCAAGTGGGTGCCAGTAATGTCTCCATTCATCCCTGTCGTGTTCAGGGTCAGGGGAATAAGGCCCATCATTGTTACTATTTTTGGCATATCGAATACCCGTGGAGTATTCGATATACCAAAAAAATGCACCACACTGGCCATTACTTCAATTCTGAGTCCTCAGTCTTGAACCTCATTTCCCTGCATCCATCCTGGGTGTGTGGTATCATTCCTGCTCTGATACCGTCTCACGTGTGAGGCAGCCTGCAAATTAGCCAATAAAAGGGCGTGAGTCTACTGTGTATGTATATGAAGTGTGGAAAGAGCCCGAAGAGAGGCCTTCTCTCAAAGGAAGACTGAGAGACTCAGTAGAGAAAATGGATCATTATGCTCTGGTTACCAAGACGCAGCATTGCTCCTACCCAGGATGGTGAATTTATTTCCCTTTAAACTGACTACAAATGGAATGATAGAACATATGTTTCAGCTAGTTTCTAATCTTATAACACTTCATTCCAAATTTATCTCTAGTAATTCATGATTTCAAGGATCAGTTTCCCTTAACAGAAAGAAAAAAATTACTTGTAAGGACCAGACAGACAGTACAGGAGTGGAGGCATTGTCCTTGCATGCTGCCGACCCCACTGGCATCCCTGGGACTACACAGACTCCTGAGCTGAGTGCAATTCTGAGACCTTCCAAGCACTGGGTGTGGGTTCAGAGGCCCTGAGCATGGCGTGGTGGGTGGTGGTCCAGGCTGACCAGGGTCCAAGCATTGCAGGACCTGCCTTTTGGCCAAGCTTCACAGAGGAGTGCCCAAGGCCCTGAGCACCACTTGGGGGGTCCATTACAAAAAAGAAAGGAAAAACATTACTTTTTCATTCTTTAACTCAAAATATTGTCAACCGAGAAAAAGAAGGAGGACTTTTTCCAAAGTTTGACTCTATAAATGACAAATCTATAATTTACTTCTGTGATTAAAAAGCCCTCAGTAAGCTTTGTCTTGTAATGGAAAATTTGGAATTTATTAATAATTAATTTTCTTAGACATTGGATAAAATTAGATTTCCAAGAACAGAAAATACTCAACTTTACTTTATAATTGTGACCAGTTTCAACTATTTGGTTTGTTGACTGTTGAGTAATTAGACCATCATTTTAGAATTCTGGAAGGTAATCTGAAATGCGAAGACAGTATTTTTAGCAATTAACATGCCTTGTTAGATTTCAAACTGGATTCATAGTATTTTGCATGAGTAGAATTTTAAACTGTGTGCTCTCCCTAATAGCAATCAGTATGCCGAATACAAAATTCTCGGTGGCATAGGAAAAAGAAACATTTACTGGTAATAAGTGCATACTAATTGGCTTTGCTTCATATATACTGTACATTTCAATTAATTTATGTGTTCACCACTAAGATTTGTCTTACAGTATCTGAAGGCCAGTGTTAATTTCTGAGAGTGGATAAGGAATAGTCTTTCCTTACAAGCTTAGTTTATTCAGGGATATTTGGAAAATGCTGAGAATATGTCTGTGATGTGTGGAAAGTGATAACCAAGGCAGCGATGTCTGACAGTTTCATCAGAGTCCTGGTGAGGGGAAAGTGAGAGAAAAGAGGCTTTCCTTCCTGGAGAACCTTTTGGAAAGTAACAACAATAAATAGGGTTTCTCCGGGAAGCACGGTATTAGGGCGGATCAGTTCTTACTCCTAATGTTTCCTTCTCTCTGGAGAGAGTCCCGGGGTGTGGTGCTTTGAGCTACACCCTTCTTTCCTCTCTGCATTCTAGATCTTACCCTGTACTTGAAGTGGCCACTATGGCTAAATTCTGGATTCTTCTCTTGGCAGTGAGCTAGCCTAGAGCCTAGCTTCTTGAACTCCAAATTCTGACCTTATATGGGGTCACATAACTGGATGTAGGGGCATGAAAAATTTGTTCTTAAGTAAACGTATGGTTTATTACCAGTAAGTTTTTGATTTGCATGTCTATTTTATCCTCACGGAGTCAGGCTCATGTAAACATTTCTTAGGTGACAAGGGTTTGCGAGTGTTGGAAAACCTCGGGAGTAGCTGGTTTCAGGGACTGCTGTTCTCTGTGCTGGTCCGAGTCTTTTTAGTTTCTTCTGTTTCTGTCTTTTTTGGGTCACACCACGTGATGCACTGGGCTTATTCCTGGCTCTGCACTCAGGAATTACTCCTGACAGTGCTCAGGGGGACCATATGGAATGCTGGGAATCGAACCTGGGTCAGCCACGTGCAAGGCAAACGCCCTCCCCGCTGTGCTATAGCTCCAGCCGCAGTGCTGGTTTGCATCTTACCTGGACAGGTGTGTCAGTGAGAGGCAGGGCTGACTTGCTCCGAATGGGTCCATAGCTCTGTGTAACGCTGGCATGAACTGTCCATTTTGGTCTTGAATCATTCCCTTCTACCGCATCCCGGGGCAGACTGGCAGGTACCTTCCTGCACTGACCCTTAGCTTCCACTGAAACAGGTGGGAGTGAGGGTCCGGGCTGAAGCACAGCCCCCGGCCTTCTTTGCTGTTGGAATCTCGCTCACCGGGCGGGTGTATCAGCGTGGGGACTCCGGAGGTGAAGTGAGGCTTTTGAGCTTTGAATATCCTTCTTGTTCACCTGCTCTGCGGACGGGGTGCGTCTGCAGAGGATGTCTTTGAGAGTGCGGTGCTACATGCTAGAAGGATCCATGACCCTGAATCACACCACACGCCCATGGAACATGTGCCCTGGACGGTGATTTTAAGAACTTTGTGATTTCCATTTTACACCTTGCACAACCCCCTGGGAGTCGAGAGGCAATTCCGTTCCTTTCCAATTTAAACCCGTGCCCGCAGGTCCCGCTGGCGAGCCCGATAATACAAAGCCCACAGCTGGCGTCCATGCAAAGCTCCTCACCCGAACCATCTTATTGAGGAAAGTAAATGACGAAAAAACGCAGCAATCAGATAATTTCTGCCCTCTCAGAATGGCTCAAATTGCTCTAAATGATCTGGTCTCTGCTAGATTATGAGCATTTCAGGGTGGACCTGCCCCAAATCAGAGAATGCTCTAGGCTGGCCAGGTGGATTTATTTTTTTCTCTGGATGGTCGGGCTCCTAGATCGTGTCAGCTTTACACAGGAGAGGGCAGTGTGGGTTCGAGAGTGCTCAAGGGTTTGGGACCCAGCTCTGCCCCTCCTAAGTGCCGCACCCGGGCAGGCTGGCTCTCTCCCGTTCCCCCCCGGCCCCCTTGTCCAGCCAAGGGAATGTCATACCCGGGTTTGGGTTTCCCATTCACAGAGAGACCAGGTCCACAAGTGAGAATGCAAAAGCAAAGGGACCTTTATTGTTAGCTCGAGCTACGGTCCAAGCCTCGCCCAACGCAGTGGAGTCTTGACAAGGACCCCGACTCCAATCCTCAGGCGGTTATATATGTTTTGGTTACATAAACATTACAGTGTCTATTACAGGACAGTGTTTCAAGGAACTGACGGGCTCTTCCTAATATGGCTACGGCGCGTGTTGGCTAGGGGCTGTGTGGATTGGGTCTGGCCACCTGCTAGGCTTGGGGTTTCCCACGGAGATCATGCCAGTTTGGGGGTTTTCTATCCAGGTCATGCCTAGCTCCCCTCACCTGCGGTTCTTAGGGTGTTAGTTTCATTAGTGCCAGTCCACCGGGAAATGGGAACTTAGGCCTAGCTTGCTTCTCAGCCCTACGGGAGCCCGTCGCGTGGCACCTGTGTCCTCCCAGTAGGGAAGGCTCTCGCCTCACGACAGGCCGTGGAGTGAAGGGGCATCGCTGATGTGAATGGCCTGGACAAGGCTCTCTGCGCTGGCGCTGTTCCCAAGGCGGGAAACGGGATGATTCGTGCCTCAGCTGACGGGTGAGAAAGTCTGGCGCAGGCAGAAACCAGGGAAGCCGTGTGGAAATCCAGCAGTTGAGGCTGGAGCCATAACCAGGTGTGGCAGCAAGGAGAGGGGCACGGCATCAGTGGGGCTCAGAGCTGCTCTGTGCTGGCGCCAGGGGCGTGTGAGTGGGTGGCACAGAGCTGAGAGACAAGCGGTACAACCGTCTCACAGGGGGGCCGCAGCAAGGACACAGACGGAGAAGCTGACGCAGTTGGACTGTCCTCTCGCCGTCCTGGACGCTGGGGTCCCTGGTGAGTGCTGAGAGTGCGGCCTTCTGCCCCCGGGGCCGGTAGCCGCTCTGCACGGTCATCCGTCTGTGCCTGTGCTCGGGTCTCTTCTTCCAAGGACGCCAGTCAGATGGGCAACCACCCCAATGGCTTTGTTTTTATCTATTTGTCAATAGCAGCTGGCTCTGGGGAGCTCCTCCTGACTTGGTGCTCAGAGCCACCTCCAGGTGGTCCTCCGGGGACCAGGTGCAGCTGGAAACGGGACCCAGGGCTCTTGCACGGGAAGCAGGGCCCACCCCCGGAGCCTTCTCCCCGGGCTCACTTCCACTCTTTGGCTCTGAGAGACCCTTCCCCAAGCACGGCTGCTCTCTGAGCATTGCAGGAAGAACTTCAAGATGGGGATGCAGAGGCTGGCCATGACTCTGCTGTGGGAGGCAGGAAGCAGGAAGCCGTGTGTCGTAGGACTAAGAAACAGGGGCCCTGGCCCACGGACGGGCGAGGGGCTGTCTCCGAGCAGAGCACAAGAGGGGACAGCAGGATGAGCCCTGTGGGGGTCTAGGTGGGGGCCCATTCCCAATCAGAGTGTCCCATCAGGTCAGCCTTGTGCCTCTGAGCACAAGAAGAAGCCTCTGAGTCCCGCAGGGAGAAGACCTTGAGAATGTGTGTGAGAGAGGGAGGGCCATCTGCGGCAGGCGGCCGGCTTGGATTCTCCCTCAGGGTTTAGAATGTGGGCAGGAGAGTCTGAGCGGCTGGACGAGAGGATGGACTGAGAAATAACCTCAGGCTGCCTGAGCAAGGCTGCCGGGCAGAAAGGACTTACTGGCGGACTGGTGTGTGTGGGTGAACCGATGTTAGTGTGTGCGCGTGTGTGCACGTGCGTGCATGTGTGTGTGTGTGGTGTGTGTATGCATATGTGTATGTGTGTGGTGTGTATGTTGTGTGTATGCGTGTGTGGTGTGTATGCGTGTGTGTGCACATGTGTGTGCGTGCATGTGTATGTGCACGTGTGTGGTGTGTGTGCTGTGTGTTGTGTGTGTTGTGTGTATACATGTCTGCATGTGTGTGTGGTATGTGTGTGCATGTATGTGTGTATGCATATGTGTATGTGTGTGGTGTGTATGTTGTGTGTGTATGCGTGTGTGCACATGTGTGCATGTGCGTGCATGTGTATGTGCACGTGTGTGTTGTGTGTGTTGTGTGTATATGTGTGTGTGCATGTGTGTGTGTGGTATGTGTGGTGTGTGTTGTGTGTGGTGTGTGTGTACGTGTGTGTGCATGTGTGTGTGTGGTATGTGTGTGCATGTATGTGTGTGTATGTGTCTGTGTTTCAAGGATTTAAGAATGCCACTCAAATGAAATGGGGCGTGTAGAGGCGGTTTGGTGTTTGGTGAGGATGACTGTCCTGAAGCTGAAATGAGCGTTCATTGCATGAGTTCCTGCTATGGCAGATGACCACAGAGCCACTGTTAAACTGCGCAGTGAATTATCGTGGGGTTCTGAAATCGAGAAGTCCAATCTCACTTGCAGTGGGTCACACTTAGGGAGCATGTCTTTGCTGGAGGGTCCCGGGGGGCTCTATGCCCTGCCCTGCTCTGTGTCAGAGGTTGCCTGCATTTCTGGGCTTCAATGTCAAAATGCCTCAGCCCACCCTCTGCTTTCGTTATCACATCTCTGAGCCCGACTCTCCTGCTTTCCTCCTCCAAGGACTGAGATCGCGTTTGACCCACCTGGGTAACCCATGCAAACCTCCATAGATCAAGAGTTCTTTTCTGGATATTTGCAAAGTTCTTTATCATGTAGGTTAGCAATACGTTCCAGGAACATGACAGGGACATTTCGGGGGTGGCACAATTCTGCCCCCCATAACTATGAAAGCTGGGCATGTGCACATCGTAGGACTTTACTCTCTCTGTTTTATTAGAACCCAAGCATCATGGCTCCACCTCTCCGAAAGAGTCGGCAAGACCTCCTCAATCCTCCGAGGAAGGGGTTTTAGGTTTTTTTTTAAATTAATTTATTTTTTAATTACTGAGTCACAGTGAGGGTACAGTTACAGATTCACACTTTTTTTTTTTTTTTTTTTGCTTTTTGGGTCACACCTGGCTCTGCACAGGGGTTACTCCTGGCTCTGCACTCAGGAATTACCCCTGGCGGTGCTCAGGGGACCATATGGGATGCTGGGATTTGAACCCGGGTCGGCCGCGTGCAAGGCAAACGCCCCACCCGCTGTGCTATCTCTCCAGCCCCAGATTCACACATTTTTGTGCTTGTTTTTTCCCTTATGCAATGTTTAAGAGCCCATCCCTCCACCAGTGTCCATTCTCTGCCACCAATGAACCCAGTATCCCTCCCACCCCCCCGTTCCCATCCCCCCACCCCACCCTGCCCTGCCTCTGTGTCGGGGCATTCCAATTTGAGGAAGGGTTTTAGTTTGCAGTGCCACAGCTCTGCGTGCTTGACACAACTTCTCTTCCTATAATCTAGCATCACACACCTTACATTAATATTTAAGCAAACAATTTCAGTGTCACACATCTGACTGTACTTCATTAAGAATTTATATTAAGCTATAATTGTCATCTTGATGGAATCACAGCAGTTAAAAAATATTAAGGACGTCATGACTTTTATCAAGTTGTGTAGTTTGCATCTTTTACTTATTGTGGAAAGCGTCCTTCAATGTCTTAACAGAAATGCATCCACATCAAGACGTTAAATATAAATGTTTGATGATAGTAATATATGGATGAAACAGTGATCACTTTTTACTTGTTAAATTTGGTAAGGCAGAGTGCTAGAGGACTAACAATTCCTCAAACTTTGATTACATATCATCACATTTGGAATTCTCAATTTGGTTTATAGTCTTTCACACCACAATAAAATTTAGTTTCTCTGTGATAAATGTTATTTTTTTTGTCACAATAAATACAGGTCTCTGACATAAAGACATAGACTTGTACTTGCCAATTAGAGTTCTAACAAAGATCTCAGAACATGCCCACGTATTTTTGGAACCAACCCACCACAGGATTTTTGTCCTCTTATGCACCTAGGTGAGTGGATCAACATCTTGGCAGTACTGCACTGTAGCACTGTCAGCCCGTTGCTCATCGATTTGCTCCAGCGGGTACTGGTAACGTCTCCACTGTGAGACTTGTTGTTACTGTTTTTGGCATATCGAATAGGCCACGGGGAGCTTGCCAGGCTCTGCCATGCAGGCGGGATACTCTTGGTAGCTTGCTGGGCTCTCCGAGAGGGGCAGAGGAATCGAACCTGGGTCGGCCTTGTGCTAGGCAAATGCCCTACCCGCTATGCTATCGCTCCAGTCCTAACATCTTAGTACCAGGAGATATTCCTTCACCTGGCCACTTCTCAGAGTCCTTTATAAAAAATGAGATTTTACAGCAAACAATGTGCTTTTTGGTCCTCCTCGCACTCACTCTCCTTCCGGCCAGAGGACAGACTTTCTTACTGCTTATTGGAGTGCCAGGATCCCAGGCTCAAGGCTCCAGCCTGCGGTGCCCGTTACATGGATGGGCTCTGGTTGGACCTGGCATGGACTAGGGGGATTCGCATCCCCAAGAAGCAGTCGTGGGTGGTAAATTCTCCCGCTTCCATTGCGGTGAGCAGAGTCCTCTGTCTGGTGCTGGAGCTTTGTGCTTCTCCCAGCACCCACACAAGGTGTCTGACTCAGCTTTTCTGATTCTCCCTTTTGCTGAAACTCTTCCACACTTCCAAGCCGAACATGCAGTTGGCATTTGGGGGATTGCATTGTGCCTGGAGAGGCCCTTTCGGGAAAGCCTGGGCCTGCAGTGGAACAGCTGTCAAGCTGGCGTGGAGTCCGGGGACCTCTCAGGATGGGCAGCAAACCTAAGGAAAATTGATCAGCTGCATCAGAGTCCCACACTTTAAGCACCCCTGAAACACCTCTGTGACGCGGTGCTTCTTCACAGCGGCAGAGATTCTAAAGGTGACTCTGGGAAAAGGGACCCTACCAGCAGCTAAAGATCCCCGGAACGACAGCCAGACTCAAATCAAAGTTTGGTGGCTTCTGATGGTGAGAATAAATATCATATATTTTTCCAGGCATGCAGCTTAAAAGAGGGCTGTGGAGACCCTTCATTTTCTCTTCTAAGGATGAACTCCTAGGCCTGGGCATGCCAGGTCCTGGGCATTTAAAATCACAGCTACTCCCTGTGACTCATGCTCCAGGGGAAGGCACTGAAGGACGAGCCACTATTCTAGCATCAATCCCCAAGTTGTCTGGAAACTACCTTCCCCATCATGAATCAGACCAAGCTGGAAGCATGATATATTTAATTGTAATCGACTTTGTGTGGCCAGTGCCAATCTGCACACACGTACAGGTTCTTGCGGAATCATTTTTCTTACCTGATTGAGTTTTAAAAGTGAAAGAAGGCCAGAGCCCAGGATGGGGGAAATAGCAAATTTATCTTTAATTAAAAGGCTAGCGGGTCTCCAGGCCCAGTCTCCTATGCAGAGACTTGGCCCACTGGGCGCTTTTCTTTATCAGCGTCCACTGTCCGTTTAATTAGGAACAGCCTGGCGCTCTCTGCTCGGAGGGCCTGGGTGTGTGCGTTGTTTCAGGCAGCAGGGAGGAGAGACTCATTTTCACCAACATGGGGAGGACTGAGGAAGCCCCAGCCCCCTCCCTGGGCAGCCACGGGCCATTGGCCTTGGTGCTGATGGATCCCGGGTTACCCCAGAGCCAGAGGGCCCAGAATTTCTGGGTCTCCTGTCAAAAATACACAGTCGGGCTCTGGTTGATGGTGGGTATCTAGGATCAGTTTTTCACTCGCACGGGGGAGGGGAGAGGGTTATTGGCAGGAAGTTCCTCTGGAGCCAGCTGTGACCCACGTTCCCCTGCAGACGTGACCGGTGGTCTGGGCTGAACGTGATGAGCTTAGATTATTCAGAGGCACAGCAGCAATCGGAAGGGAGCCACTGAGTTCATAGTTAAAATAGTTCTTCCAGGTAATTATGTTGGAGTCCGGATTAAAGAAGGTCTAATATAGCACTCACGCAAAGTTGTTGGAAAACGTTCATAATAATTAATTTGCTTGTGATTAAAGGGTAAGCCGGCCCAGCCTTCTGTTCAGATAAACAGCGCAGACCTGGTCCGCTGGGCACTGCTCCTTATCAATGACGCCGTTTGCTAAATTAGAAAACCCGATTCTCTTGTGCATGAAACACTGGGGAGGTTTCCAGGGGAAGAAAATACTCGTATCTACTGCCAGCAAGGAAGAGCTGGGTGCGGTCTCCGGAGGGCGTCGGTGCTGACGGGCACCCTTGTTCTCAGAGTCGGGCAGCGGGGCACAGTTTGCTCTCTCTCCTGTCCCCGATATGTGACCCACAGTCCAGCTCCGCCCAGGACTGGGTCCCCGCAGGTAGGGCTAGTGAGAAGTTAATCATTAAGAAACAAACTCTTTAAAGAACCAGATTTGGTCTTTTAGTTTTTTTTGTATGTCTGTCTCATATTTCATTGATTTATGCATGTCTTCCTAGAACACACACACACGTGTGTGTGTGTGTGTGTGTGTGTGTGTGTGTGTGTGTGTGTATTTTTTCAGTGCTCATTTTGTTAACGTCATTGTAGAGCCAGCAACTAGCACTTGTGCTGTGGTTTGGCGCCAGGGATAGAACGCAGAGCCTCACACAGACAGGCAGGCCTCCACCATGGAACCACAGCCCTGGGCCTCCCAAAGCCTGTTTTGGTAGCCAATCGGGAATTTTTGTTATTTCAAGTCAATGCACAATGCACACATAGTTAGGACTTCTCAGTTCCGGTTTCCGATATGTTAAACATTCTGGAAGTAGCCACAATCCACATAAGCAAAAACATTCTGGTACCCTAAGTGGGCTTTCTTTGAAATAAAAGGGTCTGTAAAAAGTTTGAAAATGTATTATTTTAACTGTAAAAGGCATTTAAAAGTCTGTCTCACACACACACACACACACACACACACACACACACACACACACACACACACATATATATATATATATATAATGTAACTTCTACTTTTGTTGATTTACCTTCATGAAGATACAAGTTTTTACAGAGTTTCATTTTCTTTAAACTGGAGAAATGTATTGACTTTCCTGGTACAATTTGCTGCAATGGATTGACTTCCCCTAACACCATTTCCCTTTTATCTTCAAACTAAACAGGACACATAGAATATTCTAGGTTGACAATTGTCTTTAATAGGCATTTGTGGTGACTAATATGCTCTCAGTTTCAACTCTCCCTCAAAACAACTAGCTACCCCAGTTTCTGACCATCGGTATCTGAGATTAAAACCAGGTCTGAAGGCACAAAGCTAGTTCGAGTGAGCAGTGAAACAGCAACATATCCATCCTTAATTTCATGCAATAATCTGTTCTGACTACAGAAACAGGAATATTTTATTTTATTTTTTTTATTTTTTGCATCACGCCTGGCATTGCCCTGGAGTTCCTCCTGGCTCAGCACTCAGGAATCACTCCTGATGGTGCTCGGGGGACCCTATGGGATGCTGGGGATTGAACCCAGATAGGCCACATGCAAGGCAAATGATGCCCTCCCCACTGTATTATTGCTCCAGTCCCCAAACAGGAATATTTTAAGTTCTCCAACAAAACTTTGACTGGTGCCCTGACCTTGAAGTTTTAAAAATTTGTTCTCAGAAGTCTATAGCTGTCCACAACTGACTAATAAAAATTGTAGTTAAATTTATGATCCTAGTTTATGTCAGTAGAGCTATGTGCTTTGGAGAATGTGTGTGTGCATGTACATATATATATGCATATATATGTACATATATGCATGTGGGGCTGGAGTGATAGCACAGCAGGGCATTTGCCTTGTATGTGGCCGACCCGGGTTCGATTCCTTCGTCCCTCTCGGAGAGCCCAGCAAGCTACCGAGAGTATCCTGCCCACATGGCAGAGCCTGGCAAGCTACCCGTGGTGTATGGGATATGCCAAAAACAGTAACAAGTCTCACAGTGGAGACATTACTGGTGCCCGCTTGAGCAAATTGATGAACAATGGGATGACAGTGATACAGTGATAGTGATGTATACATGTATGTATGTATGTATGTATATATATTCACATATATATGGCAAATATTTTCTCTCATTCAGTAGGGTGTCATTTTATTATAGCTTGAGTTCTTCTGTGCAGAGCTTTTAAATTTGACATAGTCCCATTTAATTTTGTTTTGGTTGTCTTTACCATTGTGGTCATCTCGTTCAAGGCTCCTCTGTGGTCAATCTCCTGGAGAGTTCTTCTGAGGTTTTCTCCAGTATTCTTTATGGATTCTGGTCTGATCTAGAGATCTTTAATTTGCTTTGAGTTTACTTTTGTGAAGGGTGTGAGGTAAGTTCTGATTTCATATTTTTACATGTGGCTATCCAGTTTTGCCAACACTATTTGTTGAAGAGATTTTCTGCACTTAATATATTTAGTTCCTTTGTCATAGATTAGCTGCCTATAAACCTTGGGGCTTAACTCAGGATTCTCTGTTCTATTTCATTGCTCTGCATGTTTATCTTTAGTCCAGTACCAGGCATTTGATTACTGCTGCTTAGTAGTATAGTAGGATGGAGTGATAGCACAGTGGGTAGGGCGTTTGCCTTGTACGTGGCCAACCCGGGTTCAATTCCTCCATTCCTCTCGGAGAACCCAGCAAACTACTGAAAGTATCCCGCCTGCACGGCAGAGCCTGGCAAGTTCGATATGCCAAAAACAGTAACAACAATTTCACAATGGAGACGTTACTGACACCGGCTTGAGAAAATTGATGAGCAATGAGGACAGTGCTACAGGACAGTGCTAGTAGTGTAGAATTATGTGCATGAGGAACCATCATTAATAGTATTGTAAATCACAGAATACCAATCAATAAAAATTTTACTAAAGAAGCTAGGTCATATTACAACATTTCCTTTGGTATTTATGTTGCCAGCAGTGACATCAATAAGTATCAGTGGAAATTTCCTATTTTTGTACAGAATGTCTTAGTGTGCTGATCTACTTGACTTGGTGTTTGATCACACGTGTTTGATTAGGCAATTTAAAAGGAAAGGAATCCTTGAATATGACAACTTTAGCCAAGAGGACTGGTGGGAACCACCCAACACCATCAAATACTGAGCACAATTGAGACCAATGTTTAGAAAAATTTCATTTCAAAGGAACCATTTAAAAATACCAAGTGTTAGATTGTGCCTTGGGAACTCAGGGCTTCTTGTTTGAGAGGGAGCCTGACCTTGAACAGGAGGGAGGTCTGTGGCGACTCTCATTTCAGCACTGTGTTGTGAGTCCTTCCTGGGCCCCGGTCCCTGGGAGGGGGCAGCAGAGGCTGGCCTCTGTTCTCCTGAGGCTCTGCACACTTGTGCACTCAGAGGGCAGGGAGCAGCCTCCGGTGGGTGTGTTGCTGGAGGCTGCTGCCTGGTCTGGCTGGCTGTCTCTGGGGTGGGGGGTGTCGGGGGTGGAGGCATGGCTGAGATCAGTCTGTTCATCTGACAAGCAGATTCTGACCTGCAACACTGCCTCTCAAAAGAGCGGGGAAAGTTGCCGGAACTTTCAGCTCTTATCTTTTAGCAGGAAACTTACAGGAAGAGCCAAACTCTCAGCCTCCCATCCTGAGTCCTGGCACACGGAGCCTGGGGGAACCCCAGAGTTCCAACCCCAGAGGTCCAGACACGTCTGTGTGTTACAGCCCAGGTGTCACCACAGCTTTCACTAAAATATTCCACTGAAGCCTTTGTTGAGTTTCCTCCAAGAGAGAAGGGATGGAGTGACAACCGCGGAGGTATGATCTCAGCCTGCATGGAAGGTGAGTCTGCAACCATGCCTGCAGGCAGGAGAGACTCTTTTATTTTTTTATTTTTTTTGCTTTTTGGGTCACACCCTGCAATGCACAGGGGTTACTCCTGGCTCTGCACTCAGGAATTACTCCTAAAAGCGCTCAGGGGACCATATCAGATGCTGGAAGTCGAACCCGGGTCGGCCGCGTGCAAGGCAAACGCCCTACCCGCTGTGCTATTGCTCCAGCCCCTCTTAATTTTTCTCTTTTTGGATCACACTCGGCGATGCACAGGGGTTACTCCTGACTGTACTCAGGAATTACTCCTGACGGTGCTTGGGAGACCATATGGGATGCTGGGGATCGACCCGGGTCAGCTGTGTGCAAGGCAATTTTCCTATTGGCTATAGGATAGCTCCGGCCCCAGGAGAGACTCTTCGGGGTCCTGGTGGATCCCCAGCACCTGCTACTGTCCCCTACGAACCTTCTTTCCATGCTGGCTTACCACTTCAGGTTTTTGGTGAATTCTAATTTTCTGGTTGCTCGAGAATGACTTTCTCAAGAACATAAATTGTTTTCCTATTTTACTATGCAACTCTTCAATACAAGTACACACAGAGAAGACTAATACAAAACCCAGATGCCATTCCAACCAGCAGGCAAGTTACAGCCTGGCTTTGAGTCTGGCAGCTAACAGACTCGTTGGCACAAGCAAGGGAACACACAGAGCACGGTTTGCTTTGGTCTCTGCTGCGGTTCTGAGGCGGGGCTGTGGACGGGCTGGTATTTCTTTGCCCTACTTCAACATGCATGAGCCAGACACAAAAGAATGATAAAATGCATTAGAGAAGGCAGGAAAACTAGGTCGAGCTCTGTTGGACGGGGCTGGAGAGAGCACACGTGTGACTCCAAGTTCAAACCAGTGGAGGTGGCAGCTGTCAGAAACTGGTCCTTGGAGAGCTTTGAATCTCACAAACGAAGAATAAATGTCTCTGTCTCTTCTCAGTGTTCAGAAACTTGTATTTCTAGGATTTGAGAAACTATTTGGTTAGAATTAATTCCTTATTTTTGTGTCTGTTTCCATCTCTCTTCAGGAATATATTACATCACTGGTCTTTTTTTTTTATAAATAAATTTATTTATTTTTAATTAATGAATCACCATGAGGGTACAGTTACGGATTTATACACATCTGTGCTTATGCTTCCCCCATACAAAGTTCGGGAACCCATCCCTTCACCAGTGCCCATATTCCACCACCAGTAAACTCAGCATCCCTCCCATCCTCCCCAATCCCATCTCCCCCCCACCCCACCCTGTCACTGTGGCAGGGCATTCCCTTCTGTTCTCTCCCTCTAATTAGCTATTGTGGTTTGCAATAAAGGTGTTGAGTGGCCACTGTGCTCAGTCTCTAGCCTTCATTCAGCCCGCAACTCCCTTCTCCCACATGGCCTTCGACTACATTATAGTTGGTGATCCCTTCTCTGAGTTGCCCTTTCCCCAGAATGTGAGGCCAGCCTCCTAGCCATGGAGTCAACCTCCTGGTATCACTGGTCTTTTTTAAAAATTTTTTTTATTGAGTCACCATGTGGAAAGTTACAAAGTTTTCAGGTTTAAGTCTCAGTTATACAATGCTCAAACACCCGTCCCTTCACCTATCTCTGGTCTTTGAGAGCCTCGGATGTAGTTCCTGTTGGACAGTGGTCAACTTTATTAGAAATGTATCTTCATTAGCAGGCAGATGTGTTAGCAGCAAAACTATGTTATTGTTTCACCCAATTTACGTATATGATCTCAGTTGAATGCCAATTTCCTACTTCTCTGTTATTAGCTTTAACTAATAACAAATCTCAAGTGAAGGCTATAAAACCCCATATTATTTGATCTCAAAGAGGAATGAGAACTCTATTATATTTCTATGAAGCACCTCGCCACTCCTTTGTCTATTCTTAAACTGCTTCAAACCATCTTAAAACAAAGGAAAATTAACATCAAACCAATCAAGGTCAACAATTTTGGGAGATTCTCAGAATCAGAAAACATGAAGAATATAGAAATCAAGAAGTCACACTGTCTGAGTTCCAGAAATGAAATAATAAATCATAAATGATTTACAGTGCTCACACATTAATAAAACCACATATATCCTTAAAAAATATTTGGGCCACACCTGGTGGTACTCAGGGCTTACTCCTGGTTCTGTGTTCAGGGATCACTCCTGGCAGGGCTTACGGCCCAAATGGGGTGATAGGGATTGAACCTCAATGCGCTATATGCAAGGCAATTACCCCATCTGCTGTACGATCACTCTGGCTCCAGACCACAAACACAAACGCATATGTGTGTGTGTGTGTGTATATATATATATATACACACACACATATATATATATATTTTAAGAAATTAAGCAAAACACCTTTTCACTTAACAGTAATTATCATCAGGTCTTAGCTGGGCACAAAATATTTTAAGTTTTAAGAAGTTGGGTGACATGAATTCATTCAGAACTAACTTTGTTTTGCAGTAGAAACAGGAACTCTCTAATCTCATAGGCTAAGATAAATGAAGTTTCATTTTCCACTCACACAGCTTGCCTGGGTATACTGGCAGGGATGCTCTCCCTTGCGGGTTCAGGTGGGGATTTTCAGTAGACTTTTTGGCTGATGTCACAGTTGGGAAGAGGGAGTGTGGCAAAAATCCTATCCTAACTCTCCACACTCCTAACCTGCAGTGATATTCCACTTGGATTTATGCATCAGTGATCCAAACAAACGTGACACTTTCTCTTTGAATGAAGGAAGTACAAGAAGTTCAGAAGGACAAGGTGCGTGATTGTCTGCCATGAATGGGCCCAGAGAACCACACGGCAGGTAAACTGGGGGGGATTCAAGGCAATAGTAGCTCACTCAAGCCCTTCAGTCTAAAGCCAGAAGCTTCCGCGTGGTTTGAGTCTGGGGATTCCTGTATTTGCTCTCACGTGGTTGAAATCACAAGCTCCTCACCAGTCCTGAAGCTCCCTGCTTCTTGATCATCTCTGAATATCGAAACTGCCTTGCACCCTCAGAATACAACTTCCTTGATATTGTCTTTTTCTGGATTGGGTTTAAAGGTATTCTGATACAATAGCATGAGTTAGGAAATGTTCAAAAGTCCTTTCTATTTTCTGGAAAAGATTGTGATAATAATTGTTCATTGTTCTTCAAACATTTGGTAAAATTTTCCAATGAAATTATTGTCTGGTGGGATTTTCTTTGGGGGAAATTTTAAGTCGTGGACACACTATTGTTAGTAGTTCTAGCAGCGTTCCAATGATCTCTTTTGTATTCACTGAATTATAGCAATTCTTCAAATTTGAGAAATTAGGCCATTAAATCGACATTGTCATATTTATATAGGCTGATAGTATTCCTGGTTCTTCTACTGTGAGCAGGACCTGCAGTGATATATACAATTTAATTCCTGGTATTAGTAATTTGTGTATTTGCTGTGCTTTTCTCTGTTAAGCTTCCTAGAGGCTTATCCACTCTGTTGATCTCATTAAAGAACAGAATACTTGTTCCATTGATTTAAATTTTTCTGTTTGCAATTTCATTGATTTCAGCTTTTGTGGTATTTATCTTTTCTCTGCTTGCTTAGGGTCTTGATTTTTTTGGTTCCTTTAAAGTTTTTTTCTTTAGATTGAGATTCTGTGATTTGCATTACTGTTCCTGGTGGTTCCCCCACACGATTCCAACACCACACCCCTCACCCGTGTGCCCACCTCCCCCTCTTTCTGTACTTGAGGTAGCATCTTAGACTATTCTGGAGACTTAAAAATTTTAATTTGCTTAATTTCATTATTATTTTCTAGCCATTTTATTAAAGTACTAGGACCTACAATACTGTAAATCATATTTTTCATGCATTCCACACCCATCACCAGAGAAACTGCTTTTCCCACCAATGCCCAAGGACCCCTCAAAACCTTACACCCCTGTAAGCTTAGTTATGTAGACAAAGTAATCAGTTTATTATGCAGTTTTTGTTCTATTTTGATGCAACAGTGGCATACATTTCTCTTTCTAACTGCTTCCCACTATATTTTCACTTTAATTTATGCAATATTTTCACTTTAATTTGATTCAGTGTAGTTTTAGAATTTTTTTTTTAGGTTTTGGGTCAACCTGGTGATGCTCAGGGGTTATTCCTGGCTCAGGGAACCATATGGGATACTGGAGAAAGAACCTGGGTCAGTCACATGCAACACAAATGCCCTCCCTGCTAAACTATCCCTCTGGCCCTAGAAAACTTTCTTGAGTCTTCTCTTTAGAATTAAATTACATATTCAGAATAAACAAATATTCATAATTACATATTTAATTTGGAATTAAATGTGGATTATTTAGAAGATTATTTAGAAGTTCCTAAGTGTTTAGATTTCTTTTTTCTCCCTGTTCTCTTCCTGCTATGTATTTATTGTTCAATTTTATTTTGGTCAGAGACTACTTCTGGTATGATTTGAATTCCTTTCCCCTCTGACTCTGTGAATATGTGTGATTGCCCCAGATGGAAATACTAGTGAATATTCTTCTTCTTTTACACTCTTTAGCATCTCAGCTGACACTCCTAGTGCGTTGGGGTGAGGAGAACTCCACGCCATGGGACATGAGCTTTGACATCGACACCCCTGCACTACGTTTTCTTGCAGATAATTCCGAGTCACTATTTAGCAGAGTTACAGAAACTTAAGGTAGT
This sequence comes from Sorex araneus, assembly GCF_027595985.1. Taxonomy (NCBI): domain Eukaryota; kingdom Metazoa; phylum Chordata; class Mammalia; order Eulipotyphla; family Soricidae; genus Sorex; species Sorex araneus. Next base: position 100,609,252 of record NC_073302.1, read on the forward strand.
GTGTGTGTGTGTGTATGGGTGTTCCTTTTTTCATGTAAGATAGTATGAATTCTCTCATCTCAGTCTCCTGAGCTAAAGCATGCAAAAGGATTCCCAAACATGTCCAGTTGGAAAAAGAAAGGAAAAGGGATTTTATGACACTTGATCTCTGCAGTCAGGGCAATTGATGACTTGCAGCTGCTGGGCTTCCAATGAGCCCCAGTTGCCATCCGTTGCTCTGTTACAGAACCTGTCAAAATCTGAATATGAGTATTTGAAATCCCACTGTGGCATAGCTCTCTAGTAGGCACAGAACTAAGTATTACGTGCTTTCCTGCTTAATTTTCTTCGTATCATCTTCCATTTGTTCAGACTCCTTTTTTTTATATTAAAATATTTTAGCATTGCATTACTTTATTTATTTTTTTTTAATAATTTATTTATTTTTAATTAGAGAATCACCGTGAGGGTACAGTTACAGATTTATACACTTTTGTGCTTATAATTCCCTCATACAAAGTTCGGGAACCCATCCCTTCACCAGTGCCCATTCTCCACCACCCGTAAACCCGGCGTCCCTCCCACCCTCCCCAATCCCATCTACCCCCCACTCCACCCTGCCACTGTGGCAGGGCATTCCCTTAAGGGGTTGATATCAATGGTATATAAAGCACTGGTTGAACTCTACAAAAAGAAAACATCCAACCCCATCAAAAAATGGGGCGAAGAAATGAACAGAAACTTTACCAAGGAAGAAATACGAATGGCCAAAAGGCACATGAAAAAGTGCTCTGCATCACTAATCATCAGAGAGATGCAGATCAAAACAACCATGAGATACCACCTCACACCACAGAGACTGGCACACATCCAAAAGAACAAAAGCAACCGCTGTTGGAGAGGATGTGGGGAGAAAGGGACCCTTCTACACTGCTGGTGGGAATGCCGGCTAGTTCAGCCCTTTTGGAAAACAGTATGGACGATTCTCAGAAAACTAGAGGTTGAGCTCCCATTTGACCCAGCAATACCACTGCTGGGAATATATCCCAGAGAGGCAAAAAAGTACAATCGAAACAACATCTGCACATGTATGTTCATCGCAGCACTGTTTACAATAGCCAGAATCTGGAAAAAACCCGAATGCCCCAAAACGGATGACTGGTTGAGGAAACTTTGGTACATCTATACAATGGAATACTATGCAGCTGTTAGAAAAAAGGAAGTCAAGAATTTTGTAGTTAAGTGGATGGGCATGAAAAGTTTCATGCTGAGTGAAATGAGTCAGAAAGAGAGAGACAGACATAGAAAGACTGCACTCATCTATGGTATATAGAATATCAGAGTGGGAGACTAATACCCAAGAACTGTAGAAATAAGTACCAGGAGGTTGACCCCATGGCTTCGCGGCTGGCCTCACGTTCCGGGGAAAGGGCAACTCAGAGAAGCGATCACCAACTACATTGTAGTTGAATGCCATGTGGGGGAAGGGAGTTGCGGGCTGAATGAGGGCTAGAGACTGAGCACAGCGGCCACTCAACACCTTTATTGCAGACTCCTTTTTTAAGTCTAGTGGAGACAAGAAGACTCAAGGTTGCATCTTCTGAGGTCTAGCAGAAGATTTTTTTTTTTTAAAATACAGATTTAAAGATCATGGTGCCATTTTCCTTGTGTTGGTTAGACTATAAAGTTTAGATATGCACTGAGTAGATATTACAGTATACATACATATATTTATATGTATATCCTACTCTTTGGGCTGGAGCGATAGCACAGTGGTTTGGGCTTTCCCTTTCATGCGGCCGACCCAAGTTCGATTCCTCTGCCCCTCTCGGAGAGCCCAGCAAGCTATGGAGAGTATTGATCCCTCGCGGCAGAGCCTGGCAAGCTACCCGTGCGTATTGGATATGCCAAAAACAGTAACAATAAGTTTATTTATTTATTTATTTTTGCTTTTTGGGTCACACCCGGTGATGCACAGAGGTTACTCCTGGTTCTACACTCAGGAATTACTCCTGGCGGTGCCCAGGGTACCATATGGGATGCTGGGATTCGAACCCGGGTTGGCCGAGTGCAAGGCAAACGCCCTACCCGCTGTGCTATCGCTCCAGCCCCAACAGTAAGTTTCTCAATGAGAGACATTACTGGTGCCCGCTCGAACAAATCGATGAGCAACGGGATGACAGTGACAGTGACAGTGTGTGTGTGTGTGTGTGTGTGTGTGTGTGTGTGAGAGAGAGAGAGAGAGAGAGAGAGAGATTCTTGGTGGAGGGTGTATAAACTGGACCTAAGAAGAAGATAAGATGAATTCCTGGCGCTGCCTGGGTGCCTGAACTCAGGGCTGAGCTGAGTAGCTCAGGCGGCGACGTGAGACTCTCCAGTCTAGGAACCTCTCTGAGCCGGGGGTAGTGAGAGGAAGAGGCCCAAGGAAGACCCCTGCTGGGAGACCCATTGATGAAAGATGGTGCTGTCCTTAACACCGTGGGAAACGCATGTTCCTTTCCTGAAGCCGGCGCTTGGATTTCTGTAGTGGGAGTGATCACTTGGAAGGCGTTGGGTGGGTCACTGAGCTGACTTCTTGGCAGGCTCGGCATTTCTCAAATTCAACTGATGCTGTTTGTAATAGAGAAGTGAATATTTTCACCTCCTGTTTTTTCCTTGACACAATTCTAAAGGTGTGTAACTCAACTTACTAATGATTCTCACCGAGATAGGTGATGTTCAAGTAGTTTATGTTTAATATGTTGAACCCTGTTCTCACCGAGTCTTTAGGCTTCTTAAACTAATGATCAGAGCTCCTGCCTTTTTTGTAAAGATAAGCGGTGCGTGCATGGATAAATTCTTACAAACTGTGCCCTTCGTTTTGACCAAACCCCATCCCTAATAAGAACCAGAGAGATATGCAAGGAGGTGTTCACTTGGGAAAAGATTCCTGGCTTAAAAAACAAAAAGTCCAAAAACAATTCATTTAATTGGGTTCATTAAGCAAAGGAATGAACAGCAAAATCCCATTTTAACTAAGAAGCCTTAGTTTTGTTTGGCCTCTGTATGTTAATGTTGATGAATTCTGTTGGCAAGATTCCATCACCCCAATTTATACCAAATTATTTTGTATTAGGAAAAGGTCGCAAAATACACAAATTATGTGAAATGCTTTCATAGCTGAAATGTGTTATAATTGGGTTCAAGATAAATGAAAAACGGCCAATTAAATGACTAGCGTAATCCAGACAGGGAAGATTCCCAAGAAAACAATCCTTGTGTGAAAACATTCCTCGGCTATTAAGCGATGAGCCTCACAGACTGAGTGTCCCATTATCAGGCACGGAGCTCGGGGGCATGACATCAGGCTTACCTTGGCATTGGGTTCTCCATCTCAAATTGGTACTCTACATGAAATGTTATAAAACATGCTTATTTAGTGCCTAGCAGGATTCTCAGATTTCCCAGCAGCGTCCTGTGTTGACATGATGCTCATTTCTGAGCTCTCAGAGGACAATCAGAAACCTGGGTGTGAACAGCTAAAGACAGTCTCTTCTCAAGCACAAAGTTTTCAAAATCACAGAATGTTAAAAACCAGGTCTGTGTGCCCTGCTGTGCAGCAGAACTTTCTGGTCATTCCAGGAGAAAACTCTGGTTGCTGGGAATTCTTCTCTCAGGTGACAAGGCAAGGCGACGTCATCTCAGAGCAGGAAGGTGTCAAATACAGGGTTGTGTTTTATCCATCTTTGTCCGGGGACTTTCCAGTTTGAGCCTCTGTGGACAGAGGGAGGATTCAGATCTCTGGACATCTCATGGCGAGTACTGAGGTTGCCAAGGAGAAGGAGTAAGAGGGTAAAGGAACAGAGAGCAGTACAGCAAGCTCTCACTTTGCACTTTATGTTCTTTTTTTAATTTTGTCAATTAAGTATTCAAAAAAAAAACCCAAAACAGTAACAAGTCTCACAATGGAGATGTTACTGGTGCCCACTCGAGCAAATAGATGAGCAATGGGATGACAGTGACAGTGATACAGTGAATTTTATTGAATCACCATGGGATAGTTACAAGCTTTCATGTTGGGTTACAATCACACAATGATCAAACACCCATCCCTCCACAAGTGCACATTCCCCACTACCACTATCCCTGGTATCCGCCCCCCCTCCCTTTCCCACCTCCCCTGCCTCCATGGCAGACAATATTCCCCATACTCTCCCTCTACTTTTGGGCATTCTGGCTTGCAACACAGACACTGAGAGGTCATCATGTTTGGTCCATTATCTACTTTCGGCACACATCAGAGAAAGCATTTGACAAGATCCAGCACCCATTTATGATGAAAACTCTCAGCAAAATGGGCATCGAAGGAACTTTCCTCAATATAGTCAAAGCCATCTACTATATGCCTACGGCAAGTATCCTTTTCAATGGGGAAAAACTAAGAGTCTTCCCTCTAAGATTGGGCACTTTCTGTTTTATCAGCGGAAGTTCTTCTTTCTCAGTATGAGATAAGATTTGCTCCAGCCCTTTGGATCCGGCTGCGGAGCGAGCATGATGGAAGAGCCCAAGGGAGCGCCCTTGGACTCCAGGCAGCCCACTGAACTAATTCCGGCATGGGACCAGAGACCCCACGGTGCGCTGAAACAGTGGGAACCGGGCATCCCCCAATTCTTTTAACCTGTCTCTCTCTCTCAACTCCTCCCTCCTGAGCACAGCGCAGGATCCGCGGTTTTCCTGAGCGCAAAATGGAGCCGGCGATCCAGCAGAAACAGGACGATTTCGCAAGCTTGCGGGAGACCCCAGGGGGCGGGGGCGGCGACCCCCGCCCACCACAGATAGATATTTAAACCCACCTCCCCCACGTGTGCTTCCCTTTGGATCCGGCTGCGGAGCGAGCATGATGGAAGAGCCCAAGGGAGCGCCCTTGGACTCCAGGCAGCCCACTGAACTAATTCCGGCATGGGACCAGAGACCCCATGGTGCGCTGAAACAGTGGGAACCGGGCATCCCCCAATTCTTTTAACCTGTCTCTCTCTCTCAACTCCTCCCTCCTGAACACAGCGCAGGACTTCTCCATCTTATGAGCACCATAAAAGGGTAAAAGTTTGTAGTGATGTTATTTCTGGTTGTACTTTCCCTGGACTTTATACAGAAACCCAATGTCATCTTAGCATCAGCAATATGTAATGGTTCCTTTTTAATGGGTCGGACTTTTGTGGGAGATCCTAACAAGAATAGTAAGTCTGTTGCTGAAATATTGAAGGCAATCAAAGTGGTAGCCATCTCTCTAGACTGAACTAAGCTATATCCCCACGCCGGCTGAGAAGAAATTTTCTTCTTTCTCGGGAAGAAACGTGGCGTGTCGTCAACTACAGTGTGATGTCCATTAAGCAAACAGACCTGGTGGCGTGGGAATGGGATATAAGGGGAAAAATTATGTACATGGAACAGTGGGACGCTGGTGGAATCTCGAGCCGGAGCCGATACCAGCGCAAGACCTTCGGTTCCAGAAACTGCTTGCAGACACTCTACTAGTCTATCAACTAAGCCAGAGCCCCACGCCTGCCGATGACGGGAAATAACCATCCTTTTCGGTTTTTTTTTCCCCTGTCAGGCAGCGTGGCGATTACTAAACAGGCGTGAACTCGGTGGCGCGGGGCAAGGGGGAAAAAGAAAAGTTATGTAACAAACAGTGGGACTTAATATCTATATTCTTAGTAGTGGAGAACTATCAAATGCCTCCTTGGCAATAGGACTGCTTTTCTTTTTGGGGGGAAACCCCAACAACGGTAGTGAGTTGTGTGTTGAAACATGGAATGTAATCGAGATAAGGCATAAACGAAGTGAAACTTATCAAGTACAAGGGTGGGGACTGGGGAGGTGGGAGGGGGTGGCAGGTATACTGGGGGGGTTGGTGATGGAAGATGGGCACTGGTGAAGGGAAGGGTGTTTGAGAATTGTATAACCGACATAATCCTGAGAACTATGTAACCCTCCACATGGTGATTCAATAAAATTAAAAAAAAAAAAAAGATTTGCTCCAGTCCTTCTTGCCTCCTGTGCTCTGTGTGTGTTCAGTGACAGACTGTAATGAAGCTTCAGAAGTGTGGTTTAAAAACCATGAGGTAACTGAGTGGCTTCGTGGCTATGGCCTCTTCCGCAGCAGTGAACCCAGTTCTCCTGCCACCCCCATTTCTTGGCTGCAGAGATTTTCTCCAACCCAATAGCACCACCAGGCAGCAAAGTTAAGCACTGGTGGGTTGAGATCCTCACCATAATGAATTGATTCAGGACGAAATGCAGTGACAAGGAGCCAGGGAAGTGCTGATGACAAAGTGCAGGGCTTGCATGCATAAAAGCTGGCTTAGGTCCTGGCACTGAAATCACACAGCCAAGATACGGCTTTTCATATGGGATAGAAGATATATTCTATTTATTTATAATGCATATTTTGTTATCCATGAATCATACCTCACCAGGATACATTCCTTAGCAAAGTTAGATATTTGTAAGATTTGGAAGATAATGCAGGATGGACCAGGGATGGATTTGAATCATAATGAAGCTGCAAAGATGGAGAAACAAATGAATCTGACACTGCTGGCACCGTATCCTAATGCAGCTGTTCAAAATACTTAAATGTCAACCCTCTCTGCCTGTTTTTGAACTGCGTTATCATTATCAGACGATGATTTGAGGTGTTGGCAGAACTTGGCTTTCAGAGAAAGAAGGCGGAAGGGGCAGAGAGGCTTGACTCCGCTAAGCTAAGCATGGAGTCAAAGGCGCTCCTGGGAAGCAGAACTGGCCCTTCGCCTTCTCATCAAGGGAGGGACCCGAGATGCGTCTGTCTTGCTCTGACGGGAAGGGAGAGTCTTCCTAAGCCCTGGAGCTCCCGAGGGTGTGGTGAGGTGCTGGGTGCTGGGTGCACCCAGCCCTTCATCACCTGTCCTACTATGATTGGCCGCATTAGCTTCTGATTGGGAAGACTCTCTTTCTGTTCAAGGGTTTGGGCAGTTTCACTGCTTTTATTCTCCACCAGGTGGGAAATAGTGCCCCCATTAAAGCCCCCAAAGTGGGGAGAGTCCCGTGGGCAAAAGTTTAGGTCTTTTAGGATATGACTTGTAAGCACAAAAAGATGCCCAGGAGAGAATATTGTGGACAAAAGAGTCAGACAAAATAATGAGTTGAGGAAAGGATAGAATATGACCATTTATGGTCCTTGAAATGTCCATGTGAACATAAGCAAAAATAGAACAGGAAATTGTCAGGACTTTAAACTTGAATGTGTTGTGTTCAAGTTTCAGATCCCCAGTTGTGGAGAGACCCAGTTCCACACACGATAATGCAAGAGCAAAGAAACTTTATTATAGCCCGAGCCAGCTCTGGCTCGAGCCAGGGTTCAAGTCTCATTCAACACAGGGGAGTCTTGACAAGGACCTCGACTTCAAATCACAAGCAGTTTATATAGGGTTCCGAGTTAAGCAGCAATTTATAGTGATCTATTTTTATCATTGACCCTGTGACAATGTGGCCAGGAACTAGGCAATGCTTAGCAACAGTTTCTAAGGAGGGGACAGTGACCCCTCATGACCGGCCAGAGCCAACTGTCCAATTATTTATCTTGGCAAATTACCCAATTGGGAGTTTACCAGAAACTGCAAGTCCTGCTTTGGGGAAACAGAATCCGAGGCCTAGTTGGGACTGAATGTTAGCTGAAGCTTGTCCTGGCTTCTGAGGAGCCTGCTTTGGAGGCTCACAAATGATGCCTGCTGACTGGCTGTATGAAATAGCCCCGCCCCTGCTCTGCGTGCGCTAATGAATTTTGATATGCTTACTAACCACCTTAATGTTTTTGCTAATGTACATAAATCATATTGAAAAGGCGGTCTGTGTGCTCCCTGGGGGTTGTCCACATGACCCTCAAGCTCGGGCAATCCTTGTCTATTTGTGTCCTTATGTGTTTGCTTGTCTCATTCTCTGTGACTGACATCCACGGCACAGAGGTTGAAAGCACCAAATCTGTCTGACTTTAGTATAGTAAGTGGCCATATTATTATCACCTCTCAATTTAAGCCACTATTTTTTTCAATTTTTATTTTTATTTTTTTAATTATTAATTAGTGAGTCACCATAAGGGTATAGTAACAGATTTACACATTTTCATACTTGAGTTTCCCTCATACAATGTTTGAGCATCCCTTCCTCCACCAGTGTCCATTCTCCACCACAGTGAACACAGTATCCCTCCCACCTCCCAATCCCATCTCCCCTCCCTCCGCACCAAGCCCCCCCCCCCCCCCCGCCTCTGTGGCAGGGTACTCCATTTTGTTCTCTCTCTCTCTCCTTTTGGGTGTTGTGGTCCGCAATAGGGGTATTGAGTGGCTATCATGTTCAATCTATAGTCTACTTTCAGCACGCATCTCCCCTCCCGAGCGGGTCCTCCAACCAGAGCTTACTTGGTGTTCCCTGCTCTATCTTGGCTGCCTTTCCCCCCAGCATGTGAGACCAGCTTCCAAGCCATGGAGTCAACCTCCTGGTACTTATTTCTACTATTTTTGGGTGTTAGTCTCCTACTCTGTTATTCTATATTCCATAGATGAGCGCAATCTTTCTATGTCTGTCTCTCTCTTTGTGACTCATTTCGCTTAGCATGATACTTTTCATGTTGATCCACTTATATGCAAAGTTCATGACTTCATCTTTTCTAACAGTAGCATAGTATTCCATTGTGTAGATGTACCAAAGTTTCTTTAATCCGTCATCTGTTCTCGGGCACTCGGGTTTTTTTCCAGGTTCTGGCTATTGTAAACAGTGCTGTGATGAACATGTAAGTGCAGATGTCATTTCGACTATACTTTTTTGCTTCTCCAGGATACATTCCCAGCAGTGGTATTGCTGGGTCAAATGGGAGCTCAATTTCTAATTTTTTGAGAATCGTCCATATTGTTTTCCAGAAGGGCTGAACCAGTCGGCATTCCCACCAGCAGTGTAGAAGGGTCCCTTTCTCCCCACATTTATGCCAACACCAGTTGCTTTTGTTAAGCCACTATTTTTTCTTAATAACTTTTTAAATAAGTAACTATGACTCACAATGTTTTTATAGTTGAGTTTTAGGCATATAATATCCCAACACCAGTTCCTCCACCAATGTCAGCTTCTCTCCACAATGTCTCCCTCCCCACATCTGCCAGCTTGCCGGGTACAAGCAAAGTTCCCGTGGCTGCAGTTTAGACCTCCTGTGTCCGGTGCCCTTGGTCTGTGTTTTGGGTACACGGCCTTCCCGCTCTCTCACATCGCCAGGTAACTGGAGCCCTGACCCCGTCTCAGTAGTGCTTCCCCATTACTCCCCTTTCTCATCTTCTTCCTCCACCCCGCCTTGATTTCTTCCTTCTCCCTCTACTCTGGGGTCCAAGGGGATCTGGCATCCCCCCTTCACTCCACTACATCTCTTCATCCAGTTATCCTGTGTACCACAGATAAGTGAGACCATCCTGTGATTGTCTTTCTGCTTCTGGTTAAGCCAATGTTTCAGTAATTTTTAATAGATATAAAATGTCCCAGGTGCTTCCCAGAGACACAGGCAGGTGTGTGTTTGTCAGTATGCAGATCGTTACAACACGCCAAAAAGTCTACTTACATTTGGTAGACTGAGACCACCTGTAAAGGTGATTAGAGGCCACCCCAATGGCCTTTGTCCCTCTTGGAGAGCCCGGCAAGCTACTATCCTGCCTGCACCGCGGGGCCTGGCAAGTTACCTATGGCATGCTTATATGCCAAAAATAGTAACAACGATGGTCCTCATCCCCCTGATCCTGAAAGAGCCTCCAGTATGCCATCGGGTTACACTAGCACGTGATAGGGATGAATGGAGATGTTACTGGCCCCCATGCGAGCCTAATCAATGCACAATGAGATACCAGTGGTACAGATCTAAAATAAAGCCCCTAGACTCCAAAAAAATTCTCCCTGAAATCAATTTTTGGTTGATTGTGGCATCATTTGTATTGGTAGGAGCCAACAATGCCGGAACGGGAACCCGGAACTTAATCAGAAGCGGATGATAACTTCCTGCTTGCAGCCTGCAGTGAAGGTGATGGGAGTGGGGCCAGGTCCTGTGACTTTAATACTTTATTCCAGGGAAGACCCTTAGACAAGCAGAGTTTATTATATTTTTGAATGGCAAGTTCTTGCCAGGAGAGAAAATAGAAGAGCTGTTTGATGCGAAAAGATCCCCCTGGCCACGTGGTGTCGCTGTCTGAGTAACTCCTTTCCCTCACAACACGCTGCACTGCTTCAAGTTCCTTTCCACCTTCACCTGCACTTAGGAGGAGTTACAGTGACCTTAGACGTGTTAAATTATAACTGGCTGATGAAGCGGTTCTCTGACCTGCCACCAGGAAGGGTTTTGCCAGAAACAGAAACCAAGGGATAGAATCTGATGTATAGAGGGTAGAAGTGGTTGTCAGGAGCTGGAGGCTAGCGATGGGAAAACATCAACTTTCCTTGAAGAAAATGCCAGGGCAGTACACTTGGTTGGTGTCGAAAGTGTAAGTTTTACACAAGCGCTACCGTGCTGAGTACTGTACAAATCCATGTGGAGGGGCAGGAAACATGAAGTTGCATGAGGATGTCTGAATCTCAGGCTTCCGCCTCCCCCCTGTCTCCAGTCTTCCTCGCTCTCTCATCCGTCCCGGGGTGAGTTCTGGGGTAGAATTTGAGGAGCATTTCTGTGAGCCGGTGCCTGCTCTCCTGCTGACCTGACTGGAGGCAGAGAAGTGTTTCTAACAGGTGGGAGGGGCTGAAGCTCCGGGTGATGCAGCTGTCAGCAGGGCCCTGGGAGAAGCGTGGCTTGCTTTCTCCCAACCCTCCGGAGACGAGTGGGAACACTCCCCAGAGCACAATATTAGGACCCCGGGAACTAAATTCTCTGAAAAGAATTCTACAGCAGGAAGTAGGCACCTGCTGTAGGATCTGTGGTTACGGCGCAGCTTAGGGAGTTGGTGGTTTACCAGATGGACGACAGTGGCCCTTTGGCAGCAAGATGTGTTAGACCGTGTGCAGCATCTAACAGCCAACACAAAATGGAATGATCATTGCTTTTCTCTATGCATGTCTGAGAAAATGGGTGGGAAGGTTCTGCAGAATTTTGCTCATTCTCAGGGAAACCTCAGCATTTAATTTATGGTGATTGGTGGGCAGGGTCTGGGGACTGTGGACTTGTGCCCACTTTCAGAAACACCCCACCCTTGTTTCAGGCTCTATTATTGCTATTTGAAATTTATAATAATTCATTTTCCTTTTTTTTTTTGCTTTTTGGGTCATGTGATGCACAGGGGTTACTCCTAGCTTTGCACTCAGGAAATACTCCTGGTGGTGCTTGACAGACCATGTGGGATGCTGGGAATCGAACCGAGGTCAGCTGCATGCAAGACAAACACCCTACCTGTTGTGTTATCGCTCCAGCCCTGAAATTTATAATGATTTCTAAACAAGGGGTCCCACCCTACATTTTGCACCTGATTCTAGAAGTTATGTCTCTGACTTGCTGGAGGGAAAGATGCGCAGAGGAAAACAGCTAGTGTGAAAGTAGAGGGCACACACGCTTTCCCGGGTGCCGGTGGAGGTGACGCAGCCGCCTACCTCTGCCGGCTCTGCCTTCCCTCCCTGCTTCTGGATCCTACAGCATCTCGGCTGCAATTGGTGACAAGCTGTGTCCATCTGGGTAGGATTTCCAAAAGGTGATGATGACTCTGCACAATATCTTCTAAATGTATTTAGCGTCTGAATTTTTAAAAAAACCTGCTTATCGTTTTTCCGGATGCTCTGTTCCAGGAGTTTGAATGCAGGGCATGAGGAAGATCTGGCTGCCTGGGCAGGAGAGAGGGAAGAATGAATTTTTCTCTACTCATACTCCAGCGGTGCTCAGCCTGGCATGTTTTCTTGCCACTCCCATCAAGGAACGGGGGGTCACCCTTGAAGATGGCAGATGCTAACATGGCCACAGTCTCTTCTCTCACTTGCCCAGCATGGCCACTTGAGTTGTTGACCCAGAGGCTTGCACAGAAGAGCAAGACAGTCCAGGAGTCTGAGCACGAGCTGAGCGTGTGTTCAGGGGCATTCGGACAGAGTTCAGTCATGAGCCCTCTGGGCTCAGCACTGGAGACTAGAAAGCAGAGGGAACTCGACACTTGACTGAAACGCTCTTCAAAACTGGTGTTTGTCCAAACCCACCACTGGTTTTAGTTGTTGTGTTTGTTTCTGTGGACGCCTTTGGGTGTAGCTGCATTTGGGGAAAGGCGAGGAAGGCGGGGTAAGGAGAGATAAGTTGTCTGGGGGCCACAGACATGCAGGGAGAGCAACAGGGCTCTGCCCCAGGAAGCCCCCCACCCCACCCCCAGCCTTGGAAGACCAAGCTGCAACAGGGCAGGGATTCTCCAGCACACAGCCAGCACTGGGGGTATGTGACGCGGGTGTGCGTGGACCCCATCCCCGCACAGAGTGGGCAGTGGAGGGGGACGGAAGAAAGCGCCCACGTTCAGATGGACTCAGTAACCAGATTGTTCAGTGAGCAGCTTAAACAATCGACTCAGTACCAGAGAGGCAGAGGAGATTCCATCTTCCCGGGAGGAAGTACCGGGCGGTGACAGTATGGGCTAATTCAGAGTTAATGAAGCCAGGAAGGGACTTGCCACGTGCATTTGGAGGGTAAGTTGTTCAATAGAGGCTGCAGAATCCCATTTGCTGCGTCCTAAAATGGGAAGGAAAATGGATGACGAGGAACATTTTCTTTCACCAGAGGAAGACACAATGCTTCAAGCCTTTCAAAGCACTCTGTTACTCGAACAGGGTTTCCCATCACACGCATGAAGACAGAACATGTTCTCTTGCGTCCGCAAGTGGCAAAGACCTCAGAGAAGAGCAAAAGCTTAGCGAGTGGGCGGGTCTCTGCAGAGTGTCCGGAGGAGACACGGTGGAGACACGGAGAAGCTGGGGTGCAGGGGCCCCTTCACTCGAGCGTCTCCGAGAGGGAGTCACTACAGAAGGCCCAGGGTTCTACCCCGCAGCAGGGTCAACGGAAAACGTCCTTATGTAGAACATTCTGGATTTTTTTTTTTTTTGCTTTTTGGGTCACACCTGGCAATACACAGGGGTTACTCCTGGCTCTGCACTCAGGAATTACTCCTGGCGGTGCTCAGGGGACCATATGGGATGCTGGGAATTGAACCCGGGTCGGCCACGTGCAAGGCAAACGCCCTACCTGCTGTGCTATCTCTCCAGCCCCGAACATTCTGGATTTTGAAGTATTTTTATTCTTAGAAATTTTTGTCACAGAGGGACTGGAGTGACAGTACACTCAGTGAGGTGCTTGGACAGGCTCTTTGGCTGTACACAGTAATTTTATTATTATGGAATAACTATAAGTATAAATTATAGTATATAGTATATAAACTGTAGATTTACATACTATAATTCAATTATAGTATATAGATTATAATTTAATTATAATAGTATATAGTATATAGATTTATATATCATCCGCCCCTCTTGGAGAGCCTGGCAAGCTACCAAGAGAATTGCACCTGCATGGCAGAGCCTGGCAAGCTCCCCGTGGTGTATTGGATATGCCAAAAACAGTGACAATAAGTCTCACAATGAGAGATGTTACTGGTGCCCACTCGAACAAATTAATGAGCAACGGGGTGACAGTGACAGTGATATAAATCTATAAATATTGACACTTTAAAAAAATAAAACCTCTTTTATAAGTTAGATAAACTTGCCCCCGTGCCTGGCTGTCTTCACTGGGGCCCCTTGGAGGGGGTGGGTTGAGTTTCTCTCCCTGCCCCAAGCAGAGCCCCTAGCCAAAGACCTCTGGAACCCAGCCACAGGCATGCTCAAGGCCCCTCTCTACACATTCAGATGAGCCTCATGCATGAAGGAACTGGCAGAGAAACCCAGGTGTGTGGGACCTGGGGCTGAGACCTCCAAGCTTGCTAGGATTGGGACTGGGCTTCATCTGCCCAGATCCCCCATTTTCCAGTAGCTAGGTGGCCACACCCAGAAACTGCCCCTGGCACTGTGTAATCCCATCAATGGCCAATATCCAGAGACTATAAAACCAAGCGAAACATCTTATAGCCTATTTCTCCCTTTAGGAGACCTGGCAAACTACCGAGAGTTTCCTGCCCACATGGGAGAGCCTGGCAAACTCCCCGTGGTGTATTCATATGCCAAAACCAGTAACAGTGATGGGTCTCATTCCCCTGACCCTGAAAGAGCCTCCAATGTGGCACCGTTGGGAAGGATGAATAACGAGAGGCTTCTGAAATCTCAGGGCTAGGAAGAATGGAGACGTTACTGAGACTGCTCAAGAAAATTGACCATCAATGGGATGATGATGATGATGATGAAACTTATCTAAGACAAGGGAGAACATGAGGACTATTTCACAATGAGTTTTTCATGAAGCTTATAAGAAAATAATTTGATCCTTGACTGACATGAAAGATAGTGAGGCCCACCTTCTGGAAAACAATATGGACGACTCTCAAAAAATTAGAGGTTGAGCTCCCATTTGACCCAGCAATACCACTGCTGGGAATATATCCCAGAGAGGCAAAAAAGTATAATCGAAACAACATCTGCACATGTATGTTCATCGCAGCACTATTTACAATAGCCAGAATCTGGAAAAAACCCGAATGCCCTAGAACGGATGACTGGTTGAGGAAACTTTGGTACATCTATACAATGGAATACTATGCAGCTGTCAGAAAAAAGGAGGTCATGAATTTTGTATTTAAGTGGATGGGCATGAAAAGTTTCATGCTGAGTGAAATGAGTCAGAAAGAGAGAGACAGACATAGAAAGATTGCACTCATCTAGGGTATATAGAATATCAGAGTGGGAGACTAACACCCAAGAATTGTAGAAATAAATACTAGGAGGTTGACTCCATGGCTTGGAGGCTGGCCTCACATTCTGGGGAAAGGGCAACTCAGAGAAGGGATCACCAACTATAATGTAGTCGAAGGCCATGTGGGGGAAGGGAGTTTCGGGCTGAATGAGGGCTAGAGACTGAGCACAGTGGCCACTCAACACCTTTATTGCAAACCACAACAGCTAATTAGAGAGAGAGAACAGAAGGGAATGCCCTGCCACAGTGGCAGGGCGGGGTGGGGGGAGATGGGATCGGGGAGGGTGGGAGGGATGCTGGGTTTACTGGTGGTGGAGAATGGGCACTGGTGAAGGGATGGGTTCCCGAACTTTGTATGAGGGAAGCATAAGCACAAAAGTGTATAAATCTGTAAATGTGCCCTCATGGTGATTCACAAATTAAAAATAAATAAATTAATTAAAAAAAAAAGATAGTGAGGCCCAACTTCCAGAATGACACACAAAATAATTGCTCTGTTTTGACAAATCTTCGTAAAATAAAGCATCAGAAGGTGGCCTCCCAGAAGCCTTATTTTCCACCCATTCAGTCAGGGTGTGCTCCTTGTCACCGAGTACAGCAGGATCACACATATGGTAAACAGTATTTGCCCTCAGGAAGTTTATAATAAACGGGGAAGTTTCAAATCTTCGTTTTGTGAAGCTATGCACGCAGGTGTGCATTTACAAACTCATTAAGGGGAACTTACGGATTAAAGAAATAATGGATTCAAGAAATAAGCTTTTGAACAATGGAAAGTTGAAACACAACATCAAGAAGTGTTATAAGGTATTATATTCATACATTTTAGGTATGAATTGCTTATGTATGTTCCTGTAAGGCTTTGTGTGTCTTAGAAGTAGTTCTTTTTCAGAGAACCCATCCAGATAGAGAATTTCAGGGCTTGGGGAAGGAGAATGTTATTATTGCCTTCTTACTGAATGGAATCTCAGTGTCTTCCCCCGGTAATTACTATGTACAAGTGGTAGAATGGTGAGCCACCCTTGGTGCTTACCGGGCTCCCAACCCTCTTGCCAGATCTTCCAGTGCTCTGCGTGCCAGGTACTTGGACTCTGCATCTCCCCAGAGACAGGCCTTCCCCTTTCCTCTCCTGAGGCTGCCTGTCTTAGAGCTTGGTGGCTAGGGGCCTGCTCCGGTTTGCTGGGGCTGCCATAATGAAGCACCATAGACGAACTGAGTCAACACCTGCTATTTCTTGCAGTTACACTTTGAAGATCTAGGAGTTGGAGGATCTGTTTCTCCCCCGGGCCTCTCTCCTCACAAGTGGCAGCCGCTTCTCGCTGTGGCTCCATGGGGTCTTCTCTCCCCTCTGAATGCATTTCTGATGCTTTTCGTGTCCAATCTTCTCTTTGAAGGACCAGTGGGGCCCAGCATCTCATTTTAATGGAATCAGCTCTTTAAAGGCCACATCTCAAACAACTCTGAGAGGTCATCACACATCAGGTTTGATTTCTGTAAGAGGGACAATGAGCACCTTTTCATAGGCTTATTGGCCATCTGTATGTTCTCTTCTTGGAAGTTTCTGTTTATTTCTTTTACTGATTTTTTCTGGGATTATTGGTTTCTTTGTGGCTGAGTTTTGTGAGAACTTTATATATCCTTTATATATCGTCCGATATCTAGTGTATTGTGTCAAATATCTTCTCCCATTCATTATGGTGTCTTTTAATTTAGTTTTTGTTTTTGTTGTTGTTGTTGTTGGCTATGTAAATCATTTTAAATTTGATGTAGCCCCATTTGTTTATTTTAATTTTTGTTTTCTTTGCCAATGGAATCATGCCACTGAAAACACCTTTGAGCTCTAAGTCTTGGAGCCTTCAAGGCAAGCACTCTTAGTCACTGAGCTATTCCTGAGTCCCACTATGGATTTGTTTTTGGTTTCTGGGCCACGCCCCGTGCTGCTCAGGGCTTATTCATGGCTCTGCACTCAGGGATAACTTCTGGAAGGCTCAGGAGACCCTACTCAGTGCTAAGGATCAAATGCAGGTCAGCCGCAAGCAAGGCAAGTGCTCTACCTGCTGCACTATCTCTCTATCCCCTTGGGACCCACAGTTTAGTTTTTTGAAAGCTATGATTGGGTTTGAATGTGTATGCAAGGTATATTGTTTTCTACATTTCAGCTCAGGTGTAGAATTGGGGGTTTGTCTGCCTCTCCAGGGTCTCAAGGATGCTAAGGGGCACCCACAGGACATTCACAGCCTTGCTTCTTCAAGGTTTGCTCCTGGCTGTAGCATTTCATATGAGGTATGTGCTGTAGCCAATTTAAAATTAAATGAAGTAGGATGTTATAGTGGTATACAGATAAATCTAAAAATATCACATTTAAACTTAATTCTTCTCTGTGATAGATTCAGTGATTTGGAAAAATAAACCACGGAGCGATAAATTTTTAAATAGATCTTGCCATGCGGGTATTGGGATGCTTCTGGCAGCATCTACATTTCTCTCCTGTACAATAATTACAAATTAATATAAAAACACGAGCTCATAGTCCTTGACAGCTATGGGATGAAGGCTTCAGGATTGGCTGCTTGCTTATCCAACTGGCTTTGGAAAGCCAAACAGAAGATGCATAACAATGACTTGTAGTCAGAATAAACACACAAGAAGATCATCAATATTGTGTGAAATCATTTTTCCTTGTGAAGAGAGCTCGTGAGGGCATGAGGCTGTTCTTCATGGCTGCCTGCCTTCCTGGCGAGTGAGACTGGAGGAAGGAACACACACAGGGCATGCACTAATTATTGGTTTACTCGTTGGCTCTGAGACTATTTGCTCTGCAGAAGCATGATCCAAGTCCACTTGGGTTATGATTTTCCCCACTCACAAAATCTCTCCAACCTTCCTCTGGAGAAACAAAGCAGAATTCCAGATCAGGGCTGGGCTGTAACACAGGCTGCCGTACACGGGGTGGGTGGGTAAAGTGATGGTTGCTTCTGTACGTCCCGGAGGCTGATCATCCTCTTATATTCCTTAGTTTTTTGTATTTCAGACTATTCATTGTATTCCAAACCTTGAATGTCAGCTGCATTTACATTCTATGAGTGTTTTGATTTTACTATCAAGTCTGGCAATATTTAGGACACAGAGAGAAAGAAAGGAGGAGGGAGAGGGAGGAGAAGAAAGAGAAAGAAGGAGGGGGAAAGGAGAGAGGAGATTGTAGGTGTATATTTCTCGTTGTAATTTTGGTGAAAACCTAAAGGAGATAGAAATCCTTCTGAGAATTTCAGCAGAGGTTAGGGCCAGAGTGATGGTTAGCACATAGGGCACTTGTCTGGCTTGAGGCCAATCCAGGTCTGATTTCTGGCACCACATATGTTTGATCTAATAACTGTCAGGAGTGGTGCCTGAACCAGGAATGAACCATGTGGGTGTGGCCTAAATACCAAAAATAAAAACAAACAAAAAATCAAAAAGGATTTAATACAGAGACATGTTTACTAAAGTAGTGCAAACGTTGGGAATTCCCATTGAGGTCTGTGAGGCCACTCAGAGATGGGTGACAGAGGGCAGTGCTTCCCCCCCGCCCCACCTACATACACACATCAGCTAGCGGATAAGCAGCAGGAGGCATAAGCGGAACCCAGGATTGGACCTACCCAGGGACAGGGTCAAGCACGGAGTTCTGTCTAGTTACATGGAGAAGGTTCATGTCCTGCCAAAGCTTCCACCAAGATGCGAGGAGCGAGGGGCATTGAGGAAACCAATTCCTTGGCTTTTCCTGTGTCTTCATGACCCGTTTCCTTCTGGGGCTTCTAACAGGCAGATTCCTGCCAGGACAAAGGTGTCCCACCCCAGGAGGCTAGGGAGGAGAAAGAATAAAGAGCAGGATAATCAACATCCAATCAACACTGGAGTCAGAGACTCACGTGCGCCTCCCCTGCACATTTGACCCTGAAGTTGCTTTGCTGTGATGAACCAAATCAGAGACATGGTTCCTCTTCATCACGTCTTCCATCCAAGACCATGGAGAAGTTGGAGCAGATGCCTTGGAATTTCTAGGGTACAATGAGTGAGCATAGTGTCTCGCTGCAGGAGGTAGAATTTACAATGACCCAATTTAATTTCAGGACATGGAACTTACAAGGATCCAATTTAATTTCAGGTGTTCTGATAGTGACCATTCCTCAGTCAACCACTCCCTCTTATTCACATCTCAGTGTCTCTCTCTCTCTCTCTCTCTCTCTCTCTCTCTCTCTCTCTCTCTCTCTCTCTCTCACTTTCTTCTTACTTCCTGCACCTTGCACATTTTCCTCACTTTCTGTTTCCCCTAGTTAGGGTTCAAACGTCTTACTTGGTTACATAAAACATTTGACTTATCAAACTCTTAGGGCCAAATTCAGCTTCCTGCCCACTCTTATGTTGAAAGGTGAACAAAGTTTCTAGAGTGTAAGATCCTCACTGCAGAGAGGTGATTCAATATAATCATCACCTGTAATATAGGAAATAGAAGAGAAGGGAAGAAATTTAAAATCATTGTATGAAAAGACTTGGGGATATTAAAATTGTAATTCATTTTAGTTGGTTTTTCTTTTTGTCCTTTTGGTGGCCACATCCAAATGCTCAGGGCTTACTGCTGGTGGAGCTCTGGGAACCATAAGTGATGCTGGGCATCAAACTCAAGTCACTCATGTACAAGGTTGCCCCCTGTATTAACCCACTATACTACATCTCCAGCTCAAATTTCCTTAAATTTTTAAATGGCAAATGTTTTTTGGTTTTTGGTGTTTTTTTTTTTTTTTGGCTTTTTGGGTCACACCCAGGGATGCACAGGGGTTACTCAGGAATCATCTCCTGGCGGTGCTCAGGGGACAATATGGGATGCTGAGAATTGAACCCGGGTTGGCTGTGTGCAAGGCAAATGCCCTACCTGCTGTGTTATATCGCTCCAGTCCCAATGGCAAATGTTTTCTAAGTCTGAACATCAGTAAGGAGGTTAAGTACTCACAGTTACTCTGATTATTAATCATTGATGCCTAAAGACATGAAATTGAATAGCTTTTCCCCTGGGAACTATAAGACACAGGAATTCACTAATAAGCTCGATGCATGTAAGAGAAGAAGGTTAAGAATAAGCTCTTGATTGGGAGAAAGGAGTAAGGGATGTCAGTCTGGAAAAGAATTATGGCTTAATGTCAAATGCCATAAAAATCCCCACTTACATAATCTAACAATAATATTAGTCTATTTTTCTTGGATGAAAGCAATTCCAAGGGGGAAGATATTAGTAAGTCACCAATCATAGCAACCAGAGAAACTTCAAGAGCCAGAACTGGAATTTGGTCAATACACAGAAGATAATGATGGGGAGACAGTGGACAGGACAGAGAGAAGGGGGGAAGGGAATAGATCAACTGCATCAGGAGAGAGGAGGCTGATGCTCAGGAAATCACCGCTGATGGGACAAGTCACAGTCAGATGGGGCCAAAGTAACCAATGGTGGAGACACTCATGGTCAGAGTTGGGGATCTTGACATGAGCTGCCCATGGGCCTTTGTGAGGGAGCAGAAGTCACGGGGGAAACTCACCAATGCACACCTCACCGTTTCAAGGGAGTCTCAAGTCCCAGTGCAGACTTTGATCGGGATGGGGCAGTCAGGAGCTTTTAAGGCCCAGTACTAGAGGCCCAGACTAAGTTCTGAAAGACACCAGAAGTGCCTTGATGGAAATCTCTGTCTCTGCTGCCTGGTGTTACCTGCGGGGGGCGCTCCTCTGCTTCATATGTCTCCTCCCAGCAGACAGTGGAGTGTGGAGAAATGCCTCCCATGGCTGAGGTCATCTCCATGAATAGACGAGCAGTGTACTTCCCCTCCCCCCTCCTTACCTGACCCGTCACCCCCTTCTCAGAAGAAACATTAGTCAGTCCCTGGAAACCCACCTCCTTTAGAAAACCAAGCACTGGGCCGGAGAGATGGCACAGCAGGGAGGGCATTGGCCTGGGGTGCGGCTGACCCAGGCACCTCCTATGGTTCCAAGAGTGACCCCTGAGTGCAGAGCCAGGAGTAAGCCCTGTGCACTTCCTGGTGTGGCCTCCCTGCCCGGAAAAACAACCATCAAGGAAAGTGCTCCCTAGCTCCCTCCCCCCCAAGTGAGGTGACTACTACCCCAGGCTCATTTCAGCAGCGCCCCAAGGGGTGTGTGTGTGTGTGTGTGTGTGTGTGTGTGTGTGTGTGTGTGTGTGTACTATCATCTATTTTGGGAGAGTCTCTACATTCTGCCCCTGTACTGGGAGTAAAGGCCCTTCTAAGCAGCTGGTGCTTCCTCTAAATAGCTGGAAACAGAACACTAAGTCAAGACAGACCCTCCCCCTGTGGGGGTGCAGGGAGACAGCTCACAGGGCTGGGGGCACAGCATGCTTGGGAAGGCTGCCCGTTCCGTGCCCAGTACCTCATGGTTCCCCGTGGACCACCATGTGTGGCTCTGGCGACACCACGTACTTCTGAGGCCAAGCAGCCTGGCGCCCTCGGTGAGGACACCCACAGCCCCCCACAGCTGGGACAAGAACCACAGGGACCCCCAGTCATGCCTGAGAGGTCTGCACCCCACCTCACCCTCAAAGACAAAAGCAAAAGGAGAAAGTTGGGTACCGCGAAGTCTGCAGATACGGGGTCTCGTCTGGGTGAGGTTCTCAAAGGCCAGGGTTGGTCCATCTTTCCCTGGGAACCCCCTGGCTGCCCCGTCCAGATCCAGTGGTCTTCGCCAATAATGCCGGTTGATCCCGAGAAAGTAGTGCATCCACTACTGCACTGGGGGTGGGGAAGGGGAGGCTCAGGGGGCTCCTGGGAAGCTTGGCCAGCCTGACCAAGGAGGATCTGAAGTGAGCCTGGGGCTCTGCTGGGGGCGCCCCGGTGGTCTTGAGAGGAAGGGAAGGCCTCGAATAGTTCACATCTTTGGAGACCAGCTCTCACTGGGCAGGGCGTCGGAGGAGGTGGACCCAGGACAGGCTGAAGATTCCCTTCCAAAGTATTAAAGGTAATCTGTGGATCATCTTCACAAATGACATCGGAAATGCCGCAAAATGAAGACTTCTCTTAACAATGTGGAGGAAAGGGGCATTTTTTTCTTTGAGCCCTTTAAAGCAGGCTTAAAGCAGGCAGTTTGGCTTCCAGAAACTCTGACCCCAGCTCTGTCTCCGCGCATGTGCCTGATTGAAGAGTTTCCACTATCTTTGCCTGCTGTGTTTTGATTTCTCTCAGCGTAAGTGCAGACAAATGAAGGACAGTGTCAGCGAAGTGTAACCAGAACCAGTCAGACGCTAATATCAGAATAATGACCCCAAAAAGCCCCAGGACTGATTAAATATACATTTGGCCCAGAGTAATGATTTTCAGACTGGCTTCCATTTATTAAGCATCTGTCAAGCATTTTATATATTTGAGCTGTTTGACTTAACATATGGATCTGGCGGTGCCTGCATTTATGCAGGAGGGAAGGAAATCTCAGAGTTAGGAACCTTGTTCCACAGATGGTGGCTGACAATTCCTGGGTCCGAGGCAAACCTGGGGTGTCTCCCAGAAGCCCCTGTGATTGGGAGCGCCTCTTGGTGGGGGGAGAGACCCCTAAATCTTGTCTTCTCCCCACCTGTGCTCAGGGCAGTGGTGCTGGGCCATTGCCAGGAAAGGCAGGAGGCTTTACTTTGCCCGACCCTCTGCCCCTGGGTGGCGCCTGCCCACCCCTGAAATTCATCCCCCACGTCCTGTCCGAGTCCGGATGAGAGAGGGGGAGGGTTTGGTTCTGGGGCTCCCTGGGCTTCTCCCCTGAAGACATCTGAGTCCTCCCAGTAGCCTTGATCAAGACGGAGAGGGGTGCTTATTTACATCCCCAGGGTGCAGAGTCCAGATGGAAAATAGGCGAATTGTCCTGGGGCCCCCATGACACCACAGTCTCCCCACTTCTGCTCTCTCTGGGGGAGTCCACAGTCCGTGCCCGGACCACCGAGTGCTGTGTGGGTCTGGTTCCCATACGGGAGGCAGGAGCCGCAGACCCATCCCTTCTTACCTGGTGACGTCACCCTCTGACGTCATGGACATGGATGACGACTGTCAGCCTGGCAGACTCTGAGTCCAGGTCAGGGTGACAGACCTGGCACCAAAGCCAAGTGCCCCGCGCAAACTTGGGGTTTTTCTCCCTAGTGTGCCAGAACCTGCTGAATCCCTTCCCAAAATATTAAAGGTAATTTGCAGATCATTTTTACAAATGGCATTGGAAATGCCACAAAAGGAAGACTTCTCTGAACAATGTTGATTCGGGGCAGGTTTTCTCAGAGTTAATATTTCCTCTCTGTCATTTTCTCTTCAGGGCTCCTTTTCATGTAACCTTTTGCTCTGCAATTTTCTTTGTACAGAAGTTTTTTGCCTTCGCTAAGCAATCCATTATAAGAAACAGAATTCAATTCATTTTGCCCCGAATTTATTTTGTTAGAAATTTTTCTGTAGCAAATGAGTAAAAGTCAGCATTTTATCCGGAACGACAATTACAAACAGTTGTGGAAGAAAGAATTTCCTCAGAAAGAAGAGATAAGATAAAAGCAATGAATAACTAAGTTGGGGGCTTTGTGACCTGAATTTTCTGGCCGTGCCTCAGAGGCTGTTTCACTTGAAGAGGACTTCCTTTCGTGGCTGCTGGCTGCGGCTGGAACTTAGAGCAGCTGAAGTTGATCCAGTGTTTGAGTAAGTAAAATTTTATTTACTGAAGTCCATGGTCTCTGTAGTTGGAGGGAAGCCAAAGGCTTATTGTGATGTGCAGGGGTGGTGTGTGTGTCTCACTTTTCATCATCATCATCATCATCATCATCATCATCATCATCATCATCATCATCATCATCATCCCGTTGAGCATCAAATTTCTCGAGCAGTCTCAGTAACGTCTCCATTTGTCCTCACTCTGAGATTTTAGCAGCCTCTCTTTACTCGTTCTTCCCAACGGTGCTGCATTGGAGGCTCTTTCAGGGTCAGAGGAATGAGACCCATCATTGTTACTGGTTTTGGCATATGAATAAGTCTCACTTTTAATTCAGTATTTTGTAATGAGATTTCTGTAGCCTCCAGGATTCCCATCTTCCCCTGAGATGGAACCGTCTGTCTCCAGACGTCTGTGGACGTTATCAGATAGGCTCCTTCAGATTCAGTCCCGGGTACAAGAGTGGGCCACCGTGGGGAAGTGTATTTGATTGCTGTCAAATGTGAGTTAAAAAGACTGAGTGTTATGAAAAGACAGTGGCTCTCCTGTGTTCAGTGCAGCACAGCTCACAAGAGTCAAGATCTGGAAACAACCAGACAGTCCAAGAGCAGATGGCGGGATAAGGAAGCCGTGGTGTATACACACAGTGGAATACTACTCGGATATCAGAAGAGATGAAACCATGCAATTTGCTCCAACATGGGTGGAACTGGAGGGTGCCAGGATGGGTGAGGTCCATCGGAAGGAGAGGGACAGACGCAGAACAATGTCTGTGTTGTGTGGGGCCTAAAGAGCATAGTGTGGGACTAACAAAGGGTCGATGACAACAGGACCTGCGAACTAGTCTAGCGATCCCTGAAATAAGGTGCAGGAGTGGAGCAGTTGGGATCTCCGGCAGAGCAAGGTGTTGCGATGCTGTGGGCACACCCTTCTGTGACAGCATTGCAAATCACGGTGCTTCAAATAACAAAACCACAGTAGAAAAAGTACAGTGTGGAGTTGGGGTGTGACTCAATGGTAGAGCATCTGCCTTAATGCATGAGGGCAGAGTTTCATTCACGCCCTGTGGGGTGTGGTCTCTGGGACACTGCAGCAGTTTGGGGACCCCAGACTTGTCAAAAACAGCAACAACACAACGTGCTGCCTTCCGATGAGAAAGGGAATGTGAACTGTGATCATTTCCGACTCCCCTCTGTAACTTGAAGAGCTGTGTAGAATGAGAAACAGGTCTCCACTTTTCCAAAGCCTTCTCACGTCCACTAAGTTATAAAAAAATTTCTAGGAGGAAACAACCAGATATATTTCCAACAAACCCAACTGGGACTATTTCTCCCCCAATAGAATGTTGAACACTTACCTAGTGACAGAGGCAGCACCCACTCATTGCACAGAGACACAGACATCAGCGCAGAGCACAAAGAAACAAATCAGCAGGTTCAATGTTCGGTTACAGATTAAGCACCTGTTCCTTCAGACACACACCACATGCATGTACTATTGAGAAGTGCATATAAATGTCCATTTCATGTGGTATATGTTAAAAGTGTATATAAAACATGTGTATGCACGTGGGGTTCAGGAACAGAGCCAAGTCACATATGTGGACTCAAAATGGGATGTGTGTCCTTTTCATGTATTTAAAAATCATCCAGTATTATAATTTAATATTATCTAACTCCCAGTTAAATTAAAAAAAACTTGAGTGTAATTTCAAAAATTCTACTATTGTCTCCCCAAACGGAAAAACACATTTACTGATAAATAAAAGGCTAATTGTCTTGTATTCTTTGCAATTCCACCTGTAATCATTTTATTCCATATTACTTCCACAGCAGTCGGACGATCTATGCCATGCGGTCCAGTTCACTGTCCACTAAGAGACTCATCTCCTTGACTAAAACCTGCATCAGGACGATGGTAGTGTTTTAGGAGTAGCCAATTTTCCTCTAGGTCTGTGGTGTTTCTTAGTGTAGACAAGGATACAACATCCTTCCACAAGCTTTCAAGGTAACTGCTTGTTTCAGATTATAGAGAGACAGCATCAAACTGTCAAAATAATATGAACCAGAGAATACTAAAAGAAATTAAAATGACTGTGGTACATTTAGAGCAGTATGAGAAGCACTCTTATTTTTAGTTCTACCTAAATAAATGTACCCATGTATAGTGCCGATATAGTTTCCTGTTTCTCAATGAGTTGTTGCTTTCCATCTTTATGTCTCCTTGCTTTATGTTCACATTGATGTCTCTGAGCTTGATGTTTTTTTCCTTTCCTTCTCTGTTCCCAGTGCTAAAAACATCCACTCATCCCAAAACAAATTATTTGTCCTTGTTGAGTGCTTGCCTAAAAGCATTTCCTTCCATCTATATTTTTGAGTCCAGAGTAACCCACTTTGGAAGTCTGGCTTATCTTTTTTTAAAGATAAAAATTATTGATTGGTCTTAACATTTATTAAGAACCAACGACCTGGTTTCTTTTCAATGAAGAGAGTCAGACTCCCCTTAGATGGAGACAGACAGTCTCGACTTCTTTGAAGAGGGGAACCAGCTGGGATCTCATCAGCAGTGCAAGAATCTGGTCTCCTGAGGACACTTGACCTGAGGATGCAAAGCTCCCCAGAGGTCGGTGTGGCTTCTCACTTTGTTCCTTTGCCCTTTTAGTTCTGGGCTGCACATCCCTCATAGTGAGAATCCTGACTGCTGTTCTGAGGCTGGAGAAAAGCAGAACTTTCCCAGGGTGCAGAGCCAGAGGCCTGGACAGGCTCTCTACAGTGACCCAGATCGTTCCTCAGAGTGTCAGTAATGGGGCAACTGTCGCCCATGGAGGGCCTTTAATTTCCCTTCAGTGTCTCTATTTTATTTATTTATTAGAGAGTCTGTTGCCCGCATGCCTGGCTGTCTTCCCCGAGGCCCCTCAGAGGGGATGGGCTCCAGCTTCCCTCCCCGCCCCAAGCAGAGCTCCTGGTAGCCAAGGACCACCGGAACCTAGCCACAACCATGCTCAAGGCCTCTCTCCACACATTCAGACAAGCCTTACGCATGAAAGTACCAGCAGAGGAACCCAGGTGTGTGTAATCCCATCAATGGCCAACATCCAGAGACTCAAAAGCAAGCTCCCAGAAGCGATATCTTACAACCTACTTTTCCCTCTGGGAGAAACTGGCAAGCTACTGAGAGTTTCCTGCCCACATGGGACAGTCTTACAAGCTTCCCGTGGCGTATTCATATGCTAAGCCAGTAAAAAGCTGGGTCTCATTCCCCTGACCCTGAAAGAGCCTCTAATGCGGCATCGTTGGGAAGGCTGAGTGGAGAGAGGCTTCTAAAATCTCAAGGATAGGACGAATGGAGAGGTTATTGAGCCTGCTCGAGAAATCGATGATAAACGGGATTTTGTGATTCGTGTGATTATTTTTTTTAATGAATCACTGTGAGATACAGTTACAAACTTGCAAACTTTCATGATTACGTTTCATTCATACAATGGTCAAGTACCCATCCCTCCACTAAAGCCCATTCTCCACCACCAATGTCTCCAGTATCCCTCCCGCCGTCCCACCATTCCCTCCGCCCTCCCCCCACCCTCTGCCTCTGTGGCAGGCACATTCCCTTTTAGTACCCGTATTGCAAACCATAACGCCCCAAAGGAGAATGAGAGTAACAGAGTCTCTATTTCAGGTGAGTAAGAAAAGCTCCAGGCGAGAGTCTCTGCGGCAGGTGCGGTCTCGGAAATGAGAATATCTGAGCTCCCTTAGACGAGCGTGATGGCATGGAAACATTTCTGCCATTGGCTCCGGGGTTAGTCTGAAAGCCACAGCGATCAGGACCTGCCCTTCGGTGGCCACGGAGGGGCGGAGACCCCATGTCTGACTTCTGGCTCAGCCATCGCCACCCCAGCACCTTAGTCACACAGAGCACAAGGTTGGAGAGCGGGGGGATCACCCCCACTGCGCAGCCTCACACCCATCACTCTCCACAGGGCCAGGACCCTGGGCACGCTGTGACCTGTGCCCTCCAGTCTCTGTTCCTGGCACCGAGTGTCCAGGCAGGAGAGGCAGCTGTACCATCCAGGGGACACGAGCATGAATGAGCATCATTCCTGGATCAATACTGTGTCCTGGCCATGGAGGGACAGGCCAGGTTCCGCCTCCTGGGGAGGTCACAGGGCTGTGGACTGAGCTCGGGACCCAGCCTTCCTGTGCTCTCAGCCCTGCTCCCCCAGCCCCCTGGCAGGGAGACCCTCTGCAGGTCTGTGCTTCTCACGTCTGACCCGGAGGATCTCTGGCCCGCTCTGGCCGTCGGAGCCCCCGAGGAGCTGGTTGCACTGCATGTTGGTCTCTGGGAAGAGCGGGTTTCTCTGGGCATGAGCCTGTGGCATTGGGCGAGTCACCCTGAGCTCCCTCTGCAGAACTAGGGGTGAAACTCCAGCAAAAGCTTGGGTGACGCTGAGGCCACGCAAGGAAAGTCTAGGGCCACAGAATTAACTGGGCCCTGGGGTGCGGCATCGAGGGAGAATCTGCAACAGTTCAGCACGAGGAACTTTTAGTTGGGGTCCCCACTTCTGGGGTGAGGGATACCCCCTCTTTCAACAGGAACTGGAGTCAATCATTCACTGGATAAAGGCCACTCGGGGCTGGGCATGGTCTGGGACAACAGGACAACTTTTCCCATGGATGAAGTTCAGTGACGTGCTCGCTAATGGAGCACGTCAGAAATCCCTCACGTCTTAGACCATCCTGTTTCCCTGCACTGACACTGTCGTGAGATAATGCAGTGCACACGAGAGGGATGAGTTTACACAGAATGTTTGTCCTGTTTCTACTCAAGCTCAGATTTGGGGTGTGATGCACACATCTCAGCTCTGAAATGCTTACTAGCAAGGTAGTGGCAATATCTCATGCCCTGAGCAACAGAGAAGTTTGTGGGCCTGTCTCCTGCTGTGTATCTGATAGGCCATTTTCTTTAGCCCCAGGGAGCTGTGGAAGAGATTTGGGTCATGTATCCTTACCCAGTAGGATACATTCTTTTTTTCTTTCTTTCTTTCTTTTTTTTTTTTTTTTTTTGGATATGGGCCATGTAAATGCGTTAGTGCTCAGGACTTTTTTTCTAGCTCTGTGCTCAAAGCTCATTCCTGGTGGTGCTTAAAGGACCATATGCAGTGCCCAGGATTAAACTGGGGTTGGCAGGTGCTGACCCCATACTGTCTCTTAAGTTCAAGGACACGTGTGTGTGTGTGTGTGTGTGTGTGTGTGTGTGTGTGTGTGTGTGTTTTCTTATGGCCCAAATGATGTTTCATTGTGAAGGTCAGATCAAGGGTCATCTTCTCTCTAACAAATGCTGGGCCATAGCCATCTTCAAGGTCTGCCAGCATCATCGCGGTAGCTGTGACTCTGAGTTCACGGGTGGATGTGGGGGCTGCTGGTTGACAGAGTCCGAGAGTCTGAGACTGTCCCTGCTGCCCGCTGAGGGGCAATCTCCTTCCCATGACTCCAGCCAGATCAGTGTTCTCTTCTGCCTTCATCTCCTGTGCAGACTGGTCTGAGTTGGCGGCTGCTGCCCATCTTTGAAAGGCAATTGGCTTCGGTGGAACAACCAAGCATTGGTTTGCAGCCCAGGTCAACACGGAGGTGCTATCAGACTATCAGAGTAGCCTAGAGTTGTTCAGATTGGTAATTATTAGTTTTAAGATGTCCATGGGCCCGTGTTCAATATGTGGGCCTCGGGGTGGGGGGTGTTGAGTGTTCTCCATCAATTCCTCAGTCCTGTTATGCACAAAGAATAAAGTCAAGGTTGAGAAGCTGACCTGAGCACTGTGGGTGACCCCCACCACGCAGCTCCGTTGCAGAATCCCAAGTCGATGCCTTCCTTACCTGGGAGAGAGGCACAGTGACATTTCTGGATTCCAAATCATCAATCAATACTTCCCTTGATCGCTGGACTTCTCAAGGGTTTAATGGACTCTGATCATAGGTCTAGGACTACGTTTTTGAATAATAACACAACTGTCCTTAACTTCCCTATCTCAGGCTTACTGTAATCTGCACACACGCGAACTATTTCAGGCATTTTGCCTTTCATAGGAAGAGTTCATACTAAAGCGTTCTTGAAAAACCCACGCTCTATTCCCACCTTCTTCCATTCTAGCAGAATCTAACGGTCATAATCCAATGTGATATTACCAGATGTGTGGAGTCCATACATTTGTCTTTGATTTGTTGGTTTATATTGTTGTTGGCGACCATACATGGTGGTGTACATCCTGGTTGTACCTGGGGAATCACACGGTTCTGGGGACCGAACCCAGGGCCTTACACAAGCAAGGCACATCTACTGTTGGAGCTACATCCTTGGGCCTCTGGGCGTCAGTATAGAGGGACATTAGCCCTGGTTGCTATCACACAGCCCTGGACAGAGCTGGAGCATTTGCTCTTATGCACACTCAGGGTCTGGTGACTGATGGGGATAGGAAACCTACACTGCCCTCCTTGTCATGCAGACGGTGTGGCAGCCCCACATCACGGTGGTCCCGTTTCCTTCCAGAGTCAGCACCTATGAAGCACCAACAGGGCCTTAAAATCGAGAGCTGCTTCTCTGATGAAGTCTTGGAAATTACCTACTGTCGTTTCACCTAGGTTTGCCTCCACTCCTCCTTGGTACAAATCCCAGGAGGGCGCTACCTCACACATCATATTGGAGCCGGCAACTTGCACCCTTTGCACTCCAGTGATTCAGGCATTTCCATGGAAACGTACGCATCCTTCATGCCTTTCATCTCAACACATTGTAGCATTAGCACAAAATCTATGATTTAGGTCCTCGATCTTCAGGTGTGGTTGAGGCTCTCAGGTATGGTTTTTGGAGAACAGCCATCATTCTGCCCCTCTACTCAGGCCTATGAATTAGCGTCATCTCTTCTTGTTCTCCACCATAACCACACACACAAAGGTACAAAACACACAAAGGTACAAAAGTGGGAAATAGCTCTGGATGCGCAGCTCCAAGAGTAGTAAAATTGAAAACCTACAGATATTTATCCACAATAATTCTCACGTCCAGCAGCGTTTCTGGGGGATAAATCCAGAGCCTATGCTTTTAATTATCGTCCTCGGCCACCTCTGAAGGTTTTACTTGACTTTCTAAATTTTTGTGGGAGACTTGAACCTTGGAAAATCCTTTGTCATTGTTTGCTATTATATATAGACTTTTCTCTCTTTGAATACTGCTGGCATATTTTATTTTATAAAGCTTCATTCTCATAGTCTGACTTCAGATTCACCTCCATTGCATTTTAATTGACTAGGAGGATTGGTTCAGATAATAGCCAGCAGAAACCAGCCATGAGCAAGAGAATTGGCTATAAACTAACTCAGAAAGTATTTTAGAACATTAATGTGCCTACCTGATGAACAACAGAGACGATGGCAATTGATCATGAATAGAATATGATGCCAAATAATGGAAACGAGACTACAAGTCATATGTTATGCTGCTCAAATATTTGCTTCCTTTTTATATGACTTCTCTTCAAAATTCTTTATGCAACTGTAAAAAAGACAGTACCTGAAGTTGTTCTCAAAGATCAGAAAGGAGAGGGATTAGACTTATTCTAGATGACTATTAACAGGTCTGTGAATAATTGTTTAGCAGTGAACATGGTGGATTTTATGCATTAATTTTACAGTGGCATTTTGTAGGGATGGAGTGAATTATCTAGGGAGGTAGTAAATATTATATACTGAGGGCTTAAGCCTAAGATAGATCACCAAGCAATATGAATAAATGGCTTAATTAATTAAACAGGTATTTACTAAGCACTTTGCATGTCAGATGCTGTTCTCTGCACTGGGGATTAAGTGATAAAGCAGACAAAAGTGCATCTTGGGAACATTATAATGGAGAAAAATATATTCTACTTGGAAGAGACAAAGCGTGAACTCTCTGACATGAAACGATATGCATGATTATCACAGGAGTAATGGAGAAAAATTAAGTGCTATCAACATCAGAGGGAATTTTAGAAAATCAGAATTTATTATTTTAGATGACGTACAGAAAACCATTGGCCACTGAGCATCTGAAGAGAGTGAGGCAGCAAATCTGGACACATTTCTCCAGATCTGTGTCCTGGCCATGGACAAAGATACTGCATAGATATGAGGCTGGAGGCTGTCACTTTTGTAAAGGAAAGGACAGTGCCTGGCACCTAGCAAGATTCGGGTAGGAAGAGAGCAGCTAAGAGCAAAGAGGTCACAGGGAGACCAGTTGCATGGGGTGGGGCGGGGGAGGGGGTGTGAATCCTTGCAACTGGTGTATTTAGTTTTCATTCTGACTGAGATTTAGAGGCTATGGGGAGGTGCCATGTTCTGACTATTCATTAAGATCACAGGACGGCTAAATTCTGGTTCGGAATAACATGTATGGGGACGGTACAGTAGAATCCACTACCTAGGAAAGAGGTAGATCATGGTTACTTGAAGCGTGTAGAACCCATAAATTGAATCTGGAGGGATTGGCTGGTAGGTTGTATATGGGTGTGAGAGATGAACCAGGGAGTATTAGAGGATTTTAACCAACTGGAAGCATAGGGATGTTTTTTACCTACGTAGGAAAGAGTTCTGGAGAAACCATGTCTCGGAAGTGTGTGTGTGTGGGGGGGGGGGAAGGGGCGGTGGGTGGGATGAGGTGGGGAGATGTTGGTGATGGTTGAGGGGTGTCAGGAGCTCTAATTGGCATAGCAGCTGTCCAGGTGAAGTTCAAGATGCTCATTCTACCCATGAAGGCAGCAGCTCAGAAGATAGTCAGACTTTTAGCCTGGTGTCACATCATGTGATTGAGGTTTGAGATGAATTTATTACCCACAAAGGTATAGATAAAAGGTAAAGACACAGAGGAGGGAGATCATGTGAGTTCAGTGAGCACAGACAGGAGAAACCTGAGCCCTGCGCTCTGCAGCCTCCAGGTTGCAAGGGTCCAAGAGTTGGAGGTTGAGGAGGAAACCCAGCTAAGAAGAGTCTTCCCACTAAGATGAACAGGAGAATAAACCCGTTCATCTAGAAGTTGCATTTTTGAGAAAGAAATACAAATGACATGGAATATAGTTAAACAAAGAGAAGTTTCAGAATCCTGCATTTAGCTACGGGAAATAACTGATAAGCAGAAAGAGCAGTCTTGTAGAGCAAAGACGGCCTCCAGACTCAACTTTACTCACTTATATAAGAGAGGGAAGGGTGTTTTGGAGACAGAAGGAGAAGATGGTTCGAAGGCAGAGGAGATTGTATAGAAGGTCACCAGAGGGTTCCTATGGACCCCTAGAGAGCAGGACGAAAGCAAGATGCAGTTACATGCTTTCAACGTAGGAAACAAAGATCGGGCTCCAGCTCCCAAGAAGAAGGATCTGCTGCAGGGCATTCGGGTGTGGTTGCAGGGAGGAGGGCTGACTTGTATGAGGGTTTTTAACAAATTAGGAATGAGTCTTCCACTGAGAGTAAAGGTGGACTAAGTGGAGAAATTCCAAAAGAGAGGAGAGAGACAATGAGTGAATAGAAGATAGAATTCGGACTATGAGGAGGCTTGAGTTTGACCCTCAGCATGTCACAGTCCAGAGTTCACCACCAGGAGCAGCACTGAAGCTCAGAAGAAAAGAAACAAAGGCAGAAATACAGCAAGAAACAGAGAAAGAGTGAACAAAAGAGATAGAGAAGAGAGAAAGAAAACAGGAAAGAAGGAAAAAATTGCAATATTTTGTGTTATACCTGACTGCATAGACCTATTTGGTAAAGGGTTGGAGCAGCCAAAACCCTATGTTTTTCAGTTTATGGTGTGTGTGTGTGTGTGTGTGTGTGTGTGTGGTTTCTATAGAGGAAATAAGACCAGAGAGATCTGGGAGTATCTACGAGAAAGATTCAGGATTTTTTCTACAGAACTGAGCTTACGTGACTGCGAAGTGGACGGATGGATTGTCCTTGGGACACTGATGGGAGGGAATGGGCTCTCTGGGGGTGTTGGGGTGATGTACGTAAAGCACTGTAAATCTTGGTGCCTCAGTTAAAATTCTTCATCCAGAATTTAGGATGAAGCAAAGTCAGCTGCAGGACAGTGTAGCCATGGAGGATCAATTCATTCAGGCTTGGTAGGTCAATGACTTAGACTGGAGAGATAGCACAGAGGGTAGGGTGTTTGCCTTTCACGCCGCCAACCCGGGTTCAACTCCTCCCTCTTGAAGAGCCCGGCAAGCTACTAAGAGTATCCCGCTCACACAGCAGAGCCTGGCAAGCTCCCCGTGGCATATTCGATATGCTAAAAACAGTAACAACAAGTCTCACAATGGAGACGTTACTGGTGCCCGCTCCAGCAAATCGATGAACAATGGGACGACAGTGCTACAGTGCTACAGTGCAGGTCAATGACTTTTGTAGTAGGATGAAATGGGGGAGTGAAATATAAAGCATAGAGGGTGAATCTTAGAGACCAGGACTTTTTTTTTTTAATTGAATCCCTGTGAGATACATAGTTACAAAGTTGTTCATGATTTCAGCTCAGTCATACAATGTTCCAACACCCATTCCTTCACCAGTGCTCATTTCCCAACGTCCGCCATTTCCTTCTTGCCCACCCCCAGCCCCACCCCCTCTGCCTGCCTCTATGGTAGATACTTTTCTCTTTTTCTCCTCTCTCTCTCTCTGCCTCCCCTTCCTTTTGGGTATTACAGGTACTGACAGGTTATCACGTTTGTCCCTTTACCTCCTTTCAGCACTCAGTTCTAGTCCAGCCTGACCATTCCCAACTGTTATTGTCATAGTGGCCCCCTTCTCTGCCCTAAATGCTCTCTACCTCCCCCGCGTCCCACTTGTGGCGAGCTTTAGCCATGGACCAGTCCCCCCAGCCCTTGTTTCTACTGTCCTTGGGTATTAGTCTGATACCATGAGCCAATCATTCCACGTCTGTCCCTCTCCTGGCTAATTCCACTCGCACAATACTCTAGACCAGGACTCTTCGGAAAGGATGTTTCTGCAACAGTTGTTGGAGACAACAGGATCAAGGATTTGGCCATGAAGTGAGGCACTGAGCTAATGTAGGGCAGAGATTATTGGAGGGCAGAAGATGGGAGCATGTTAGGGAGGTGGTGATGCTGGGAAGAGCAGTGGTGAGGGACAAAGGACCAGAGTTAAGTTCTTCCCAGAAAAAGGGGGTCATTCAAGGATTGGTAGAAGGTGATAACAGGGTGGGTGTCAGGCAAGGTCTTCTGATTTACAAGATTTAAAAGTGTGGGGTTAGAAAAGAAGAATAGCAGATCTGTAAACGGAAATGAACAGAAGTGAACAAGGAACCATGGTCTTACTGGCAAATCCTGGTTCAGGGTGTGATGTGGTGACAGGAAGTGGCAGGACATCCTGGCTTTGGACTCTCCCTCCCTGGAAGTGAAAAGAGATGTGGAAAGATTTGAACATTAGTTACTCTTCAGTGTGCAAATCCATGACTTAAGACTTGATTCAAATGAGTGTGTGTATGTACAGCACGTGTGTGTTTCTACAGAGAAAAGAGAGAATAAATAGTATAAATGCCTATTTCAGTTAAGACATTTGAATATACGTACAAAGAATTTATATTTAGTCACAATGTTACGCCTCCTTGCATATTGATCCTGAAATCCCTATAGTGGATGATCAATAAATACTTGCTGATGGCCTGATAGATGAAGAATTTAACATTGAATGGCAAGTTAATGCCATAGAGTATTAGGGGGAAAATGTTACTAAATACAATTTTGAGAAAATTGCCAGTTCACAGCATCTTACTCCTATAATGAAGTCAGAAATGTGCAGGTCTTTGTACTATCCGAAAAAATTTTATAAACACTAAAAAAAAATTTTATCATATACAGTGCTTATTTTGGGTTTATTTTTGGGCTACACCCAGCTGTGCTCAAGGCCTCCTCTTGGCTCTGTGTGGGAGGGTCACTCTGGCAGGGCACAGGGGACCGTGTGCGGTGCTGGGGATTGAACCTGGGTCAGCTGCATGCCAGGCAAGTGCCCCACCTTCCGGACCCATGATTCTGAGTATTTTGTTTTGCTTTTATTTGCTTTTTGTTGTTGTTGTTATTTTTGGCCACCCCTGGCTGTGCTCCAGGTTTACTCCTGGCTCTGCACTCGGGGGCCACACCTTGAGGGGCGCAGGGTATCTGTGTGGTGCTGGGGTCAAACCTGAGGCAAGCACCTCACCCGCCGTTCAATCTCTCTGACCCTTTGTTGTTGTGTTCAGCCTTCTGGAAGAGCCATTCCGTCGAGGCCCTTGCAAAGAGCATCAGACAAAGAATAAGCACGGACATTTATTTGTCCATGAAACCTTCCTTCAGGATTGTGAATTCCAGGGTTGGTTCCGTCTCTGCGGATTCCCTTAATCGTGTAGTCTCAGAAGTCCGAGTGACTGCAGGATCCGACAAGCCAAACCTTGTCGTGATTTCTGTGGTGTCACTTGCTTCTGAACCTTTGAGTCGGTTGGATGCTGGCCAGCTCAGCACCTGCAGACACCTGCCTCTCTGCAAAGCACGGAACATTTCTCAGCTCAGTCGCAGCCCCCTGGAGGGACCTGGGCCAGGATCTCATGCATCGGCGATTGCCCTTAGATGATCAGTGTCCTTAGAGAAACTCACTAAAGCTCTAACTCCGGCAAGACCTGATCTACCCCACTCTTTGCCTCATTATCACCCCAGTGAGGGAGTTTCTCTTGCCGAACCTTTGCCGTCTCACTCATGGCTCCTGTGCTGGAAATGTCTTTGTGCCTGACCTTTGGGTGTGAATCTCAGGCCCTTGCACAGTCTGGTCAAGGAAACATCTAGGTGGATCTCCCCAGGGTCCCTGCCCCAAGGCGGCAGGCACAGACAACTGCCTTCCCTATTCTGTCTTCATTTAGGCGTCGGCAGATGAGAAGTTAAGTCCTTGAGCAGAGCAGGTCACAGACAGTTGGGAAAGCAAAGCCCGTGTCTTAGGGCTCATTTCTCACCATCCTTGTGGGAACCTTCACCTTTCTCATCCTCTGAATTCATAGTGTGGGGAAACGTCCGGGGAGCCAGGCACACAACCTAAAATCATTCTTTTTATTTTTTCCTTGGGGCAGCTGTCTTTGCGTATGTCCCCGTTTTCTTTATTATTTGGTTAGTTCAGGCAGGCCGACCCCTGAGTGTAAGGAACGGCGCACAGCAGAGGTCCCACCAGCCTTAACGCTTCCTTTCTGCGGCATTAAGTGAAATTCAGAAGCTCTTTGTTGGAAATTTAGTCTTTTCAAGATGTGGTATATTTAATAAGGACTGTCTTGTCCTGCCTCCCAATATACACAGGAAACTAGAACCTTGTAAAAAGCCCACAGAGAGAAAAATAAGAAAGGAGATCTAGCTAGAAAATACGTCATAAAGTTGGTCTGTGATGGTGACTTTCTAGGGGTTAGATTTCAAACCCCTTCCCTGCCTGGATCTGGGAGGGCCCTGAGGGTGAGGCCCGGGGCTGTTTCCATCCGCCTGTCTACACCAACATCAGCTGTGCTCAGGGATTTCTCCTGATTCTGCACTTGGGGTCGTCCTGGCAGCACTTGGGGGGAAGGGTGGGCATGTGTGGTGCCAGGGATCGAACCCAGCTTGGCAGCACCAGAATTGTACCCCCTGTGTTATCTATCCAGCCCTTCCACATGCTTTTTAAAATAAAATACTTGAAGATATGAATGTGAATCTGATTTTACCTGTTCAGGTACGAGACATTTCATTCACAACATCATTACTGACGTTAAATTAAGAGTCTGTTTAGTGAAGATTGGTGACACAGCGACAGGTGGGGGCTGTACGCACCTCGAGGTGGTGGGAGGGTCCAGCAATTTTGTACATCAAGACCATGAACTTAACACTCCTATGACCATGTAGCCTAAACTATAATAAGAAAATTTTTAAAGAGGAAATCTAGAAAATAATTTTAAAAAGTTAGATTTCGTAACCGTTTGATATATAGTTAAAACATATACAATATATAGTTAAATATATATTTTTAGTTTCATAACAATATTAAGAGATCTACTTACTTCCAGTTTTAGGAAAAAAATTTAACATTTACAAGGTTGTCCACCCAGAATAGGACAATGTCATATGATGTGCGGAGTGTGTTAGAAGCAGCTGACCAGTCTCTTTCATGGATCATCTCATTTGATTTTCAAAATGACATTATGAGCCAAGAACAATTATGGACCCAAGAGCTAACAGCAGAAACTACATTGTTAATATCCATAATACATAAAAGTAACTAGTGAATGCATGGTCAAAGATCTATCAGGAAGAGGTTAATAGAAAGATGGAAAACCTGTCTGCTTTGAGTCAGAGTTCTTGCAGCAAAGAAAATGGAGATAAAAATTATAGTCCATGAAGAACACAGATGACACACCCTACCCCTGTGATTAGTGTCTCTAAGTGCACAGAACAGAGTTATGTGATCTCCAAGAGGAAACCTATACTCCGTTTCAAATATAGTAGCAGTCAGCTTTCAGAATGTAAAGAGATAGGTGAGAAAAATTCAATGATGTAATGCAATGATCAAATTTTTATCAAGGGATGCACACAAAATTTGTCAGGTGCCAACACATTAATATCAAGAATGTGATCAATTAAATTATAAATTTTATTATTAATTAATCAAACTCAATAGTTTGTCTCTTATCCTAAATAAGACACAAGGGACTGCAAAGAAAAGTATACAAAATATCTAGACATCAACAAAAGAAGCAGAAAAGTTAATGTCCTCTTGAAAAAAATATATTAGCCCATGGTAATCAGGGGACAAAGGGGTAAAATCCATTTTATTAAAAAAATGACATAGTACACTTATCAGTCATTTATGTACACATGTATAGTAATGTGTCTCTCACTGGCAGGCTGATGGAGGAAAGGGGAGACCTTGCAGAAAGGGCTCGTTCATTCTGTGTTGACGGCTTTTCATCCGCTGCAGGAAGAACACTCCGAGTGTGTGAGGCCCTGAGTTTACCCTGTCACCAGAGGAAAGAAATAACAGAGCAATTTGGTGGCGCCTAGCTGGTTAATACTAATGACGTGTGTCCTGTGACCAGGCTTCCCTGGCTCAGGGCCAAGCAGGTGCCCAAGGAATTCGTACTCAAAGTCCTCTTCGACCTTGCTTGTACGGGGGACAACTTGGAAACAGGCGGGAATGTAACTGTGGCTGGCTGGAATTTCCAGTGCTTCCCTATGATGTCATCTTCCGCAGGCATTACGGGGATGGAGGCAGCTAAGGGCCTCACACAGGGACATAGCAAAATCACTTGTTAAACTTACAGATGAACACAGTATACAGAAGATTTTTAATTTTCTTAATCTCTACTCTGCAGTGGGTCTGGCAGATATCACGGAAACTGGTTCCTTTCGAGAGATTCCAGCTGCTGTGTGTAAGAAGAGGCTTTTCTGGCGTTGGCTAAGTTTGGTTTGGCTTTGAGGCCACCCCTGGCTGTGCTAAGGGCCGACCCCTTCCTTGGAAGTATCCCGAGGACCACCTGCTGCCGGGATCAACCGGGGTTGGCCTCTTGCATGACGCACTCCTTCCCCCCTACCATCTCTCGGACCCAAGAGTTCTGTTCTAAGTCTAGTTTGGGATGATTTTCTGGTTTTAAAATGCATGCCATCATCTACTACATTTATAAGTGGCATAAGGCACACATGTGCTCCACAGCACATGTTTCTGAGCAGGTTAGAATAATTTTACATGCGAAATTTGGTTTGCGGCTTTCAGAAATTATATTTTCAATATAAATGTGTGAGGGTTCTCATAATTTTGGAAAACTTGTTCAGTTTTTTGCATCCCAGAAGTAACTTGTTCAGTGATGCTTTAAATTTCACTGGCTATTAGATTATAATTTATTTAGTGATTCTACAGATTTATTTTAAAATTTGCTATATAAAAGCACCCATACACATATTATATGTCTATTATCCTCTCTGTGTAAAAAATGTATGGAGTGACCTGGGGGGTGCAAAATAACAGTGGCGGGGCTGGAGCAATAACACAACAAGTAGGGTGTTTGCCTTGCACAAGGCTGATCCAGGTTCGATTCCCAGCATCCCTTATGGTCCCCTGAGCACCACCAGGAGTAATTCCTGAGTGCATGAGCCAGGAGTAACCCCTGAGCATCGCCAGGTATGACCCAAAAAGAAAAAAAAAACAAGAAACAAAAACCAAAAAAGAAAAAAACCCCAAGATAACAGTGCAGCAGGAGAAAGGTGAGGAGAGAGGACACAGGCTTGTCCTATGCCAGCTGTGGGCTGCCTTACCCCGGGAATAACCTCAGCCAGCAGGTGACTCCCTCTGGCCTATTGGACCAGCAGGGGATAAGAGTAATCGCAGCACTAAGAGAAAGCAAAATCTTACAATTTGCAGCAACATGGGTAGAAGTAGGGGATGTCGTGCTGAGAGTAGCAGCCGGGAGGAAAGGGGCAGATAAGAACGGTCTCGCATAGGTGGGAGGTAAAGATACACCATGATGCAG
Source organism: Sorex araneus (assembly GCF_027595985.1). NCBI lineage: Eukaryota > Metazoa > Chordata > Mammalia > Eulipotyphla > Soricidae > Sorex > Sorex araneus. Next base: position 100,649,366 of record NC_073302.1, read on the forward strand.
CAGCAAAGATCCAAAGCCAACAGGTCGGGGAGACTGACATGCACAGTTGAGGTGGGGTCCAGTGAGAGAGAGGGCCCCCCACATGGTGACCTCTCCGCAGCATCCTTGAGCACAGAGCCACAAGTAAGCCCTGAGCACTGCAGGATGTGGACCATACACGGAAACAAAAAAAAAAATCAAGCAAATGAAAGAACACCCGTCTCCCCAAACAGGAATGATTGCAGATGCCTTCCCTGAGTTCCTGTTTAGAAGATCCTCTCCACTAAGCCTTTTCAAGGCACAGACCTTCCTAAGCCTTCCAGTTCCTCGACCACGCTGTTTCCTGAGCTCATGATGTGGCTAACTATCCGTGGGAGTTCTCTGAACACACTGACAGTTCCAAGCACTCATTGGTACTTCCATGCATAGTTGAAGTTCTAAGCACACACCGATACTTTCATGCACACATTGATCCTTCTGTGCTTACATTTATAGTTCCAGGAACACATGGATAGTTTCATGTGTACAATGATAGATCCATGCATACATTGATTGCCCCATGCATATATAAATAGCTGCACGCACACCTCAGTAGCTCCATGCATATGTTAATAGCTCCCTGCATGCCTCCATAGTTCCCTGCCTGCCTCCATAGCCTCCGTAGCCTCCATAGTTCTCTGCATGCCTCTATAGCTTCCATAGTGTTCTGTGTGCTTCCATAGTTGCCTTGTGGGTAGACTCCAAGTGTCTCTTTTCTCTTTCTTTCTTTCTTTCTTTCTTTCTTTCTTTCTTTCTTTCTTTCTTTCTTTCTTTCTTTCTTTCTTTCTTTCTTTCTTTCTTTCTTTCTTTCTTTCTTTCTTTCTTTCTTTCTTTCTTTCTTTCTTTCTTTCTTTCTTTCTTTCTTTCTTTCTTTCTTTCTTTCTTTCTTTCTTTCTTTCTTTCTTTCTTTCTTTCTTTCTTTCTTTCTTTCTTTCTTTCTTTCTTAAACTTTTTATTAAATCACCATGTGGAAAGTTACATAGTTCTCAGGTTTATATGTCAGTTATACAATATTCAAACACCCATCCCTTCACCAGTGCCCATATTCCACCACCAGAAACCCCAGTATATCCCCCGCCCCCACCTCCTACCCCCTACTGTATAACTAATGAATTTCACTTCATTTTTTCTTTACCTTGATTACATTCCATAATTCAACACAAAACTCCCTATAGTTGTTGGAGTTTCCAACCAAGAGAGACAGACCTACTACATTTGATAATTAGTTTTTCATTGCTGGAAATGAAGAGATATGTAGCCCCACTGGTACAGGTACATAACTCTCTCTCTCTCTTTTTTTTTTCCTTTTTCCTTTTCCCTTTTTTTTCCCCTTTTTCCCCCTCATCCCCCTTCCTGCGCCTCATAGTATGGTGTACGCCACGCCGCGTCGGCCAGCGTGGGGCTTTTGCTTAGTTCACAGTCCGGAGGTGGCTGCTACATTAAAAACCTTCAATATTTCAACAAAAACTTACTGTTATTATTTGGAGTTTCCCCCCCAAGTCAGACCTGTTCAAATGGAACTGTTTCACATTGCTGACAATTATAAATGTAAAGTCGCAAGGACGCGGCAGCGTATGCGCGGTTTTGGATTTCTGTATAAAGTCCAGGGAAAATTCTGCCAGAAATTACATAGCCCAGCTCACAGTCCCAGTGCATTGCTGTAAGAAGTCTCTGAATTCAAAGTCTTTAGGCGCAGAGTGTCTGATTCGCGCTCAGCGGCTCTGGATTTATTTGGGCCGAGGGCGTGCCGGTTACGCCCCCTTCCCATGAGTTCCTGGGAGCCCCAAAAGTAAAAACCGAATGCCTGTGGGTTTGGAGTCACAGAAGATGGCGCCTGCCACGTGGGTGCTGCCAGGCCGCTACTTTCCGTGCAGGAAGACAGGGTGGGGAGGAAAAAAATCCACCCCCGGCTGCACAGAGTTGTAGCCCAGTTTGGTGTCCCAGTGCATCGCTATCGGATGCTGCGCTGGATGCCTGAATGTGTTACATCTCTGGAATCAAAGTCTTTAGGCGCAGAGGGTCCCTCTCTCTTTCTTTCTTTCTTTCTTTCTTTCTTTCTTTCTTTCTTTCTTTCTTTCTTTCTTTCTTTCTTTCTTTCTTTCTTTCTTTCTTTCTTTCTTTCTTTCTTTCTTTCTTTCTTTCTTTCTTTCAAATTTTTTAATGGGTCACCATGAGATACAGTTATAGACTTGCAAACTTTCGTGATTGCGTTTCAGTACCCATCCCTTCACCAGTGCCCATTCTCTACCACCAATGTTCCCAGTACTCCTCCCGCCATCCTGCTGCACCTCCCACCCCCACCTCTGTGGCAGACACATTCTCCTTTACTCTCTTGCTCTCCTTTTGGGTGTCATGGTTTGCAATACAGATATTAAGTGGCCGCCATGTTCGGTCTTTAGTCTACTTTCAACATGCATCTCCCATCCTGAGTGAGCCCTCCAACCATCATTCACATAGTGGTCCCTTCTCTCTCCCAGCTGCCCTTTCCCCCAGCATGTGAGGCAGGCTTCCAATCCTTGGAGCCATCCTCCTGGCCCTTCTCTCTATCATTCTCGGGTGTTAGTCTTCCAAAGTGGATCAACAGGGAGAGGATCATGCTAAGAGAATGGGTCGGAGAGAGCAGGACAGGCCCAGAATCACTGCACTCACGTGTAGAATATAAAGTGCCCAGTGTCCTTTTTCTATTCCCTCTCTCCGAAGCAACGTCTGAGGCTCACAACTGTGCAAAGATGGGACAGGGACAGTCTACCCCCTGGTGGGGCTCTGGGTGGGCGCGCTGGTGAGCAGAGGAGGAGACGGGAGGCCTGGACGCGGCCAGGGAAGGAGGAGCCGGTGCCCAGGGCGCAGCGGGTGCTGAGGTGCTGGTGCCTCAGCTGCCGGGTCTCAGAACACAGTGGACAGAGCTGCTGCTGTGAGGGGGTCATGACACTCAGAGAAGCCACGTGGACTTGGGGGAGGAAGCGGGGACCTGGGCGGGGACAGCAGACAGGAGCCTGCAAGGAGAGGCACCTGCAAACAGGGACCCAGACTTTCTGGGCACCTACGAGCCACCGCTGACTTCTCTGCTCCGTCTGTGGAGGGGAAGGCAGAGGGTGGACGGTGCCGGGGGTCGGCGCTTCCCAGGGAGGGTCCCTATGATGAGGCCTGTCCTACAGCCTTACAGGGGAGGGACCCCCAGCCCCCGCCAATAATGCCTTTCTTGGTTTCAAAACTCTTCAAGGTCTTTAAGTTTTTGACATTGGCCTTTCACAGGCTGTGATCCCCATCCCCATCCCAGGAAATTAAATAGAAATGATTTAAGCAAATCTTAAATCTCACCGGTGTTTTGTGCTTGGCACAAAACTTCCTTGCGCTTTAGAAATTCATCCCTTTGTGCTAAAATTGGGCTATTTTTATTGCTATGTAACTTGTAGTAGTGTTTGTGCCAGTGTTATTCACCCCCTCCCCCGTGTCTTCATTAAATACATTTATACACTCAATTCCACCACAGCTGCCTTCCTGGCCAGCAACCTCTATCGTGCCTCATCCTTCTTTCTCTTTTTCCTCTGTGGAAAGAACATTTAAGACTTGTCTCAGAAATTGTGAAGTAGACTGTGAAACATTGCTAACAAAAGAAACATCTAGAAGCGAAGATGCCGACTGGAGCTCGGAAGGAGAGATGGCTCCCCGCAGCCCTGGGAGTCACCTGAAGCCTCAGAGAGGGGACGGCTTCTTCGCCGGGATAAAACAACAGCGCTCAGCACGGAGGGAAATACAGGACAACTTCCCCGTTCCTGGAACAGAATCTTGGCCAAACCCCTTCACTCTAAGCATCTGGCCAGTTCAAATCCCAAGTCTTCTGTTCTCCCGGCTTCCTCCCTCCACCCGGAGGGTGGGCTGGAGCCTCCGGACTCCTGGAAGTTGACAGCCTGGGGAAGGGTGAGTGTTGACTCTCTCCTCCTGGTTCTATCGACAGTCTGTGCCAAATAGCACCCCACCGGGCCAGAACCGAGTCGTGGAGGAGGGAGAATGTGAAATGAGAAGAAGTGACACGAAAGAGAGGACAATGTGAAAAGGGAAGACATGACCTCGGCCAACTGACTTAATGTTTCATCTATATTGAATGTTCTATGTATATTCAGGTCTTTTTTTGTACCTATAGAGATTTTAATTACAATCCTTTATTCATTAATAATATACTTAAGCATTTTAAATAATATTTGTAATATATTATAAATAATTATTTTCTACAAGATCTGTATTCCCATTTTAGGATAAAACACACTTTTGTACTTTTATCTTTTTATTTTATGCTTTTGCTCTTGGGCCACATCTAGCATTGCTCAGGAGTCCCTCCTGGCTCTGCACTGAGGAATCACTCGGGTGGGGCAGCAGGGATTGAACCCAGGTTGGCATATACAAGGCAAGTGCCCTATGGCTGTGCTGTCATTCTGACTCGCAATACAATAAATTACCTAAACTGTTTTGTTTATCTAATTTGGGGGGCCTTTTTATGGTCACATCCAGTGATGCTCAGGGGTTACTCCTGGTTCTGCACTCAGATATGACTCCTGGCTTCACTCAAGGGACCATATGAGATGCCGGGGATAGAACCTGGGTCAGCCGCATGCAAGGCAAACACCCTACCTACTATACTATCTCTCCAGCCCACACTTTTGTATTTTGTAGGCTCATTCAGTTTCCTCTTGAAATTTTCTTAACTCTCCTCTCCCACTCTTACTAAATTGTGCATTTGTAGAATTTCTTTGTAGCACTGTAGCACTGTCTTCCCGTTGTTCATCAATTTGCTTGAGCGGGCACGAGTAACGTCTCCATTGTGAGACTTGTTACTGTTTTTGGCATATCAAATACGCCACGGGGAGCTTGCCAGGCTCTGTTGTGCGGGCAAGAATTTTTCTATTTCATGTTAATTTTAAATGTATTAACATGAATGCATTTGTATTCTTAATTTAAAATTGTACATACCTATAAGGCAGAATCTCTTGCTCCTGGGACTGGCTGTTTTCACCGGGGGCCCCTTGGAGGGGATGGGTTGAGTTTCCCTCCTCGTCGAGCAGAGTTCTAACAGCCAAAGACCTCTGGAACCCAGCCACAGCCATGCTCAAGGCCCCTCTCCACACGTTTGGACGAGCCTCACGCATGAAGGAACTGGCAGAGGAACCCAGGTGTGTGGGACCCGGGGCTGAGATCTCCAAGCCTGCTCAGATCAGGACTGGGCCTCTTCTGCTCAGACCCCCCATTTCCAGTAGTAGGCAGTCTCACCCAGAAACTGCCCCCAGAACTGTGTAATCCCATCAACAGCCAACATCCAGAGACTATAAAACCAAGCTCCTGGAAGCTTGCAGCTGCTTTGCGGTCACGTTACATCTTATAGCCAGGTTCTCTCAGAGAACCTGGCAAGATACCAAGAGTTTTCCTGTCCACACGGGAGAGCCTGGCAAGCTCTCCGTGGTGTATTCATATGCCAAATACAGTAGCAATGATGAGTCTCATTCTCCTGACTCTGAAAGAGCCTCTAATACATTATCCTTAGGAAGGACGAGTAAAGAGAGGCTTCTAAAATCTCAGGGCTAGGATGAATGGAGACGGTACTGGGCCTGCTGGAGCAAATCGAGGATCAACGGCATGATAGTGACAGTGATAGTGATAGTGATAGTGATAGTGATAGTGATATACCTATAAAAAGAGAAAGATGCATTTTTGAAAATAACTTTTTTTCAACTTAACTAATTTCCAATTTCATGTGTTTAATTGTTTAGCTTTGATCATTTCTATGTGTATAGATGTCACCATCTCTATAATAAAAAGAAAAGCGCTCTCTCTCTCTCTCTCTCTCACATATGAAACATAAACATAGTGAGGGAACAACAAATGCCAAAGTCACGAGGACTGAAGAGTAACTGACCCAGAGGGTGGTGGTGGCTGGGAGGGGGCCTTGGGATGTGGTGGGGGCAAGTGGGTGAGTGGGTTCTGGTAACGCTGTGGTGTTGAAGACATAAATGCATGGAAACTAAATCCTGGTAAATCCCAGTACTTCAATAAAAATGGTTTAAAAAAATAGACAAGCACTTGAGAAAGGGACTTGTCCGAGGGAAGACGTCTTTCCTTCCACCTTGGCGACGCACAGGCACGGGCCCCTCAGAGATGCTCATGTCTCCAGCACCGGCTGCATCATTTTGCTCACAGGCAATTGTGACAAGCTCGAGTCTTTTCTGCTTTCAGGTTATTCAGTGCTGGTCTCTTTCTCTCAATAATTAAAAATAAAAACAGCCCTCTAAGTTATGCATAAGTTGCTAACAGAGCAAAGATTGTGGAGGACGTGTTCTCTCATTTCAAATAGAAGTTTTCTCTGGCTGGGATACTGCAGAGAAATGTTAGACTAATTCCTCCCCTCCAAGATATTAGAAGTGGCTGAGAACAAGAGTTTAGCGTGATAAGAATTCCTCATCCATGGCTAATGGCATTCCGCAACTCCTTCATGCAACTCAGAAATAAAAAGCAGACAAAAAATTGGCCCAGGGGAAAAAATGGTCTATTTTTGGTTCAAGATGGCTTTCTCATTCTTATCCAATATTTCATATTTGTTTGATGACATATCTTAGCTTACATAAACATCCTTTTTTCCTCTCCAAATTGAAATATATTGAATTTTTTTTATTCCTGGAGAAATTTCTGAAGTATCTCAGACAATAGCCCCAAATGGTCCCCCCAAAATCCTGAATAACTTTTTTACTTAAAGTTACACATATAGGTCTACTGGCTGTCATTGGAGAAACATAGAAAAATTCCTCTGCTCCGTTGTTTACCTAATGTCACTGAAATATTTCCCATTCTGGCTGTGATATGTTGCAATGGAATAATTGTATCTGCACGGTGGCGGGGGGGGGGGAGAAGGGGGTTGGGGACACTTACACTAAGGCAGATCATTTTTTATGTTAGATTGATATTTATTCCACCTGTGGTCCAGATAAAACTTTTCTAATTATGGTTACCAGTGTGAAGAATACTATGATACCACAGGCATGATACTGAGACTGAAGATATTTAAGAGTACATAGACCGTTCGCACTTAATATTTTAGACTACTTGAATTTAAGAGTGTTTGATTGTTTTCATTATTGCAAAATACTCCTCGGGCACCACATGAAATTGCAATTCCTTGCTAATTGATGGGTTCTTTCACATCCATAAATTTGAATTCAAACAAAAGTAAATACTTAATCACACTGCTTAGGATAATACTCATATGCGTCTTGCTTAAGCAAAGAGGGGAAGGATGTAGCATATTTACAAATTTGTCTTTTACTTAAGAGTTGCTATTGTTCAATCTCACACCATACTCCAAAGCTGTTCTCATTTTCATCCCTTTCAGAAACACAGACCTCAAAGACCCACGGATACTAGACAACAGCTTCCTCTGTTTTGAGTTTACAAACAAGGTAAGTGGAGGCTGAGTTCACAAACAAGGTGTTTTCCTGAAACCTGTCTGATATACACATGGCTAAATTTGGTCTTGCTGGCTTGATATAAGTATGAGACATTTTGACTTGTCCAAAAGATAATCAAATATTCTTTAGTTAATTTTTGACTTTTAATGTAGTGAACTTTTAAAATGAGGCCGACGAACATAAAAGGGGTAAATGGTCAATAATTTGGGGGCTAAGATTAAAGTTTGAATATATTTGTGTTTCAATAGGTCTATACTTATGGACTCTGAAATAGGTCTTTTCTGAATCATAAACCTGTAGATCCTGAAACACCAAAGAGAACAATCATTGGATTCTATGTGATAATATGGCTAGCCCAATCTTCTCCAGAGTAGCTGTACCACACACTCACACCAGCAAGGAGACAGCTATTGCTCCACTTTCTAACCAGGATGGGTGATGACGGTGTTAGTGGGTTGGGCAATTCCAATAGGTATGCAATGGTGTTGGGTTGTTTTAATTTGTAAACCCCTATCATAGCAAAAATCTTGTATTCTGTTTGTCAACCCTATACTTTTTATTTTCTTTGTTGAGGTGTCTGATGAAGTCTTTTATATAATCAAGACTTTTTGTTGTTGATGTGATTGGTTAGTTTTAAGAGTTCTCTTAAGAGTGATGTATTGGCTTTCAGACTTTACCAGTTCTATCCTTTGAAAGTATTTTTCTCTCTGTCAGCGGTTTATCTTTTCAATATCTTAGCAGTGTCCCTCAGAGAGCAGTGTCTTCACCTTGCTGATTTTGCTTTGATTTTGGTGTTTCAGCCTCTTAGCGGTGGCCAGAGGCCATATCTGTGATTCTGGGCCACGCAGCTGAAAGTATGTGCTAGGACCCCACGGTGCTTGCTTGGAGACAGAAATTCAAAATTTCAATTTTTACATATTACTGATTTTTCTCCCCAAAGGTGATGCCTGAAATGCCTCACCAAACCCAAATACAACCTACATTTTCTTCTAGGAGTCTTAGAGTTTTGTGTTTTACATTTAGGTCTAGGGTTCATTTGAGCTAACTGTTTTGAAAGTTATAAGAATTATGTTTATGGGTTACTATCTCCACTGTGTATCTTTAAGTCCCTCATATAGGAGAAATTGTTCTACATATGTCCCTTTCATTCTCGGTTTTTTTTTTTTTTTGGTTTTTGGGTCACACCTGGCGATACACAGGGGTTACTCCTGACTCTGCACTCAGGAATCACCCCTGGTGGTGCTCAGGGGACCATATGGGTTGCTGGGAATCGAACCCGGGTCGGTTGCGTGCAAGGCAAATGCCCTCCTCGCTGTGCTATTGCTCCAGCCTGTCCCTTTCATTCTGACTGGCTTCACTCCAAGTGATGTCCTTGGGTTTCATCCGTATTGCTGCAAATTGCATGACTTGTTCTCCCTAGAGCTGCAGAGTGTTCCGTTGTGTGTATATACAACTTCTTGGTCCATTCATCTGTAGTTGGGCACTTGGGTTGTGTCCATATCTTGACTATTGTACTGAGTCCAAGATGGGGTGGAGTGAGATGAAGGGGTTTGAGGTCCTTGGAGGAGGGAGATGGGTACACTGGTGGTGATGGGTGTGGTGTTGCAATTATCTCCATGAGAAACCACTATTAATAGTCTTGTAAGCCAAAAATATAAAATAAAGATAATGCTAAATTTACTTTCATAATTTTCCACCTGTATTTCCACCATAAATTTCCAACTAGTAGTTCCCGCAATGGTTGTTGAAAGGTACATCCCTTCTCCATTTATTACCTTTGCTCTTTCATGAAATTATTTTTGTTGACATACTGGGATTTCCAATGCTTTCAACCATACTTCTGAAGCACAGATCATTCAACACCACAACCATCACCAGAGTGCCCAACCCCCTCCACTCGTGTCCCAGGGCCTCTCTTCACCAGGAAATATTATAGATAATGCTTACATATCTGCATGAATAAGTAAAAGGTCATAATTCAAATCTCCATTGGTGCAAAAAAATCATCTGAATATAGAAAATTTGGTATAAATGAAACATTAATTATTAAAAATGCATTAAATTTCTTAGCAATCAAGGAATAAACAGACCTTTCTTAATCTTGCAGAAGGCAACCATCAACTCCATAAAAGAATGCTATTCTCAATGGCAAGTTGCTGATAAGTTTGCCTTGTCTCTGCTATTTCTTTCTTTCTTTGTAAAATTACTTTTATTGATTGAAGGGATTTACAATACTGTTATTGATGGTTTCCTGAGCACATAATTCCAACACCACTCTCATCACTAGTATACTCAATTCTTGTGTTTCTACACTCAAATTAAAAATTAATTTTCAAATGGGAACAATCTAAACATTGATAAAAGATATGCTAAAGATATGACAGTGGCATTTTCAATAGATTAATTGATAATAGTTTAATATGATTTGCATGTTAATATCAAAAAACAGATTTGGCTTAGTACAACAAGAGATAAAGGAAACTTTGTCGAAAGATCAAATTTATCAGAAATATACAACATATAAAATATAATTTGCATGTACCTAATAGCATAAATTCTGAATAAGGTAAATTTTGGCAAACTCTGGTAAGATAAGTAATTAAATAAATGTAATATTTTAAGATGTATTCCTTGTTTAGAAAGAGTAAAAGCTCATAAAGTGAAAATAAATATGATTTTATAAACATAATTACCAAAAGATTTTGATAGATGTATATAGAATGGTGTAATTAACATCCTTATGTATACACACTACTCTTTATAAAACTTGGCTACATATTTTTGTTGGACCATAAGTTGTCACAACAAGTTCTACAGAAGCACTTTATGTGGAATATATTTTCTGATGCAATCATGCAAAATGAGACTAAGAATGGGAATTGAAAGGCAGAAATACAATATGATTTGATCTGATATGACAGAATGTAATTATGGTACAATATAATATGATATAACATCATCATCATCATCATCATCATCATCATCATCATCATCATCATCAACATCATCATCATCATCCAGTTGACCATCAATTTTCTCGAGCGGTCTCAGTACCATCTCCATTTGTCCTAGCTCTGAGATTTTAGAAGCTTCTCTTTACTCATCCTTCCCAACAGTGCCACATTGGAGGCTCTTTCAGGGTCAGGGGAATGAGACCCAGCACTGTTACAGTACTATAGAAAATCTGCACAAAGGGATGATGATAGCTTTGATATGAAATAAAAAAAGAAAAGAAACCTAGCAATGAAAAGTTTGAACTTGAAATTCACAGGAAAATATGGAAGTCAGGGCATTATCTTGAAGTGTATCTAAGACTCTTAGACAGGAATATTGTTTTTGCTTTAGAACAGGATGGTGGAACTTTATCTGCAAAATCCCAGTTATTAAGCATTTTAGTGTTTGTGGGCTTCATGGTGTTTGTTATACCCTCTTGGCTCCACCTTGCAATGTGAAAACGTCAATTGACAATGCGCAAACAAATGTGCATGGCTGGGGGCCAGCAAAACTTTATTTATAGAACTAGACTGTGGAGTGGATTTAGCATTTCTCAGCAGAAGCGAGATCATGCAGTTTCTGCAAGACCAGATGAAGATTTCACTGGTGCCTGGGGAATGTGTCTCAGCGGCCCAGTGGCTAACGTGCAGGCATGAGGCCAAGAGTTCAATCCCGAGAACCAGGTATGCGGCGGGTGGCAATGCGGGTGGCAGTGCCTCAGTGATCCCTGGCAGCCTACCAGGGCTGGCGACCTCTGCATAGCCACGTGTGCACGGGCTCCACAAGGCCCTTGTAGCAATCACAACAATAAAGGGTTGAGGAAAACAATGACACGTTTTCTTTTTTGTCATTTTAATGCAAAGACATCATTTGACCTTGACGACAAAACCATGGAAAACATAACACAGTTCTGTTAAGAGGTCATTTCAGAGGAAGAATGTGACGTGGGTTAGATAGAATGTTATCAAAACCCAGGGAGGGTGGATAAAGGCGGGAGCCAGGGCTGGTGGACTATTGTCTGCAGAGCAAACCCAATCCAGCTTGTAGCGAGATGGTGAGGGACCGAAGAGTGATGTTTGTTCCCTTCTCTCTGAGGGTGAAATTGATGCTAGGACAAGCAGCAGCCTCAGCTTGGCCTTTTAAGTCTCAGCTTGGCCTCAGTTCTGTTACCCCAAAGCAGGACTGGCAGTTTCTGGTAAACTCCCAGTTGAGTAATTTGCCGAGATAAGGAATTAGGCAGTTGGGTCTGGCCAGTCATAAGGGGTCACTGTGCCCTCCTTGGAAACTGTTACTAACCATTGCCTAATTGCTGAGCGCTGTTGTAATAAGACCGATGCTAAAAATAGGCCAGTATATAAATTGCCTCTTAACTCTGGACCCGATATAAACTGCTTGTGATTTGGAGTTGGGGTCCTTGTCAAGATTCCACTGCATTGGATGAGACTCGGACCCTAGCTCGGGCTAGCACTGGCTCGGGCTAGTAATAGAGTTCCTTTGCTTTTGCATTATCGGACTTGGTCTCTCTGCAGTTGGGGATCTGAAACTCGGGCACAACTTGTCCAAGTCAGGGTCTGTCATCCCCACCTTCAAGCTAAACCCCCCTCTGTGGCAGTTCCACTGCAGTCTTTGTATCTGTTTTATTCTCAACCAAGGTGTCTCATTAAGACAAAATTCGGGATAGGAATAGAAAAAAAGCCATCTAGAAAGGAAATAATAAAAGCAACAAACACGAACACACAGATATGATGATTTATTATGAAGTATAGTAATTAGGGCAAGAGGGCCAATGGAACAGAGAGATTCCAGAAACAACCCATCCTAAATGGCACGAAATTTATGACTTTGCTTTGTAGTTAAGAAAGAAAGCTATTTTGAAAAACACAGATTTGAAATAACAATAACAATGTAGATAGGATTATAACCGAATCAATTTTAGATAAAGTATAGCTTTCTAATGAAAGGAAAATTAGAAAGTTTTAAGAAGGACACATACTTGGCAAAATAGCTTCAAGATATCAAGAAAGAAAAAGGCATTAAACAGAATACACACAGATGCAGGTATTAATTGTACAAGGGAAAAAGATAAATTTTTGTTGTTATTTTTAGGCCATATCCAGAGATATTCAGGCATTACTCCTGGCTCTCATTCAGGAATTACTCCTGGCGGTGCTCAGGGAACCATAGGGGATGCTGGGAATCGAACCCCAGTCAGCCAGGAGTAAGATAAGCTCCTTACCCACTGTACTCTAACCCGGACTCCCAAAAGATAAAAAATTAAAAGTTAGAATTATGAACTTATCCTTTCCAAATTATATGAAGTGGAAATGCAAGATACAAGCTGCGTGAGGACGTGTTTAATAAATACTTGCATTGAAATAGGGGTGCAAAAGTGCCATTTGGGGGGACTCTTGGCAAGTGCTCAGTAGGCCTTGGACCCGCTGGGGACAGGTGCTGAGCCAGTCAGGCCAGGATACCTGGTCCGTCCCGGTGGGGCTGGGGGTTTCCGGGGCTGGCAGTGCTCAGGGACCAGGTGATGCCAGGAACCGGTGCTAGGCAAGCAGCCTAACTCCCCTACTGCCTCTCAGCTCCTCAGGGGTGTCATTTCACAAACGAAAAAGAGAACAGCTGAGTCACCGGTAAAAAATTTGGCAAAACTCCCAACAGATACTTCAGGATAGAAAACATCCCAGTGTCCATAACCAAAGAAAGGTCAAGGTGTTCGCCAGAGAAAACCGACGCCAATAAGATTGTGCCCTTCGGCCTCCCAGCAGACCTTTGTACAAGGGACTGATGCCAACACAGGCACGAGGAGAAAGACAAACGTACAGGGACCGTCCAAGCTTTAGGTCGCCCGGGCAGCCATGAATGGGCTCACAGGCTGCCCATGAACTCACTGGCGTAGTGCTCCCCGACCCTGCTGGCATTGTCCTAGGGTTGGCAGGTGAAGACAGAGGCTGGGGGTCTCCCCTAGCTAACAAGCAGGGACCCTTAAAAATATCAAGTGTGGGGCTGGAGCGATAGCACAGTGGGTAGGGCGTTTGCCTTGCACGTGGCCAACCCAGGTTTGATTCCCAGCATCCCATATGGTCCCATGAGCACCACCAGGAGTCATTCCTGAGTGCAGAGCCAGGAGTAACCCTGTGCATTGCCAGGTGTGACCCAAAAAGAAAAAGAAAGAAAGAAAGAAAGAAAGAAAGAAAGAAAGAAAGAAAGAAAGAAAGAAAGAAAGAAAGAAAGAAAGAAAGAAAGAAAGAAAGAAAGAAAGAAAGAAAGAAAGAAAGAAAGAAAGAAAGAAAAAGAAAAGAAACATCTAGAAGCGAAGATGCTGATTAGGCAGGAGCCTGTGGGGTTTCCGTAGAGAGAGACCCCGCATACTGGGGCATGCAGCAACGCCCTCCTTTCCCTCCAGTAACAGGGCAGGGCAGATGGACCCCTCCCTCCACCTCCCGTCAGCAGGAACAACAGCCCAGATTGCCCATCTGAGGGTTTCTAGGGGGTTGAGGGTCTGACAACACTAGTTCTAGTGTATGTGAAAATTGTCCTTTTAATTTACTGGTAGAAAAAAAACATCTTGAGCTCAGTGGAATTTTTTCCTCCAGTAATTTTTCATGACTTCTAATGATCAGGAGTGGCAGTTTACAAACTGATTATTTGGACGTTTTTAATGTTTTTCTGTCTTGTGTGAATTATTTTGCATGCTGGTGTGAAGGCTCCAGTTATTAAACTTCCGCAAATTAGCTCCAAAATCAGGGAGTTGAGTCTCAGCTACACAATGGCTAATTAACTCCCCGTCAATGTTCTTAGGAGGAGTTGTGAAATCGTCTGCCTTTGGAGACTCTGCCCACAGTTATGTTTTGTGGCATCCTCTCATCTCTCCCTCTCTCCCTCCCAGTCTCTCTCTCTCTCTCTCTCTCTCTCTCTCTCTCTCTCTCTCTCTCTCTCTCTCTCAGGCTAGTGGTAACTCAGGCAGCACCAGCCCAGAAGGAAGAGGTTGGGGCTTCCTCGGGTGGGTCTGGACCAGGTCTGGACAAGGGGGCTGTGGGACCGGGAGCACCTGAGCAGATGCTGAGTGTCAGGATGATGGAAGTGAAGATGGATGATAAATTAGAGCGAGCAACTCACGGTCCACGGCGCCCTGATTCTGATGCTCTGTTCAGAACCGTAGCCGCCTGCGGTGGTTCCAAATTTAAAAAGGAAACCCACCCCCCACCCTGCCCCCAAAACATATGCAAAATATTTCTGCTCCTCGGGCAGTACCTGAGTGAAATTCTTAGACCTGCAAGCAGAACTTTGCAGAAGAATTAAAAACTGCATTTTCTTTGGGGGAAGACCACAGCCAGCAGTGCTAGGGCTGACTCCTGGCTCTGTGTCTAAGGGTCACTCCTGGCAGTGCTCTGGACGTGGAACCTGGGCCCACAGGGTGCAAGGCAAGCTGATCTCTCTCCCACCCAGGAAAACACAGTGTCTTAAACCGCCATGTGGTTTCCCTCTCACCTAAAACCTCACCCCAACACACTGAGACTGGGGTGATTTTGTTTTATGTTTCTTGTAAGTGAGCACATTTCTTTTCATTGCTTACCAAGCCAGGCTATTATGACAGAAAGAAAAGTTAGCAATGGGCAATAGGAAAGCTTTTACTCATATTTAATATTTCCCAAGCACTAGCAACATAGACAATAATTTAAAAAGAAAGTACAGTGTGATTGTGGGAGAGGGATCTATCAAAAATACAGAAAAAGGGCTTTTGGCACCTCCCTAAAGCAACAGCCTGAAAGTGATTTAGCGGCAACACAGACTGAATTCCCGAGGTCAGTAATTTCATTTCCCATCATTGCACAGAATCACCGTGAGAGGGTTCACAGAGAAATGAAAAGACCCCCACGGAATCACCAGTGAATTTTTTTTTTTTGCCTCTAGATCAGAAAAAAAGAAGCTTCCTAATCCCTTTACAACAACCTCTTCTGGAAAGGGTTTGCTCAGCTCTGTGACCACCCTGTATGACAGACTCAGGGGAGAGACTTCTGATGCAACTTAGGGTGCAGAAGCAAAACTCACGCAACTTAGTGTATCCCCTCAGCTGCTCTGGTCCACGTACGACCCCTCCAGGAAAAGCCAGCGGCCTTGGTGTCCAGACAGGGGCATAGGCATGTGGAAATATGGAGGCATGAGGGTCAGAGCTCCGATGGTCTTCTTGAGGACACTGTTTCAGCTTTGAGTCCCTGAAGACTCTGTGCGAGCCCCAGGGAATTAGGACGGCCTCAGCTGTGAGGAGAACCCCAGGACTGATTGGAACTCACAGGGCAAACCCACCCGTGAGTGGCCCAAGCACAGAGAGCTTTGCTTTCTCATTCCAAAGGGGCTGAGCAGTGCACTTAAAAATTCAAATACTAGGGAATGGTTTGCAGAAGGTTTGCAAAACACGTGGGCCAAATAAATCCTAGGACTCTGAGCATGGCACTGAGGCAACGAAGGTGGGAGCAGATGTGGATGGTGGTAAGGAACCGTGGGGCAGGCCACAGCACCCACTCCTAAAACTGGCCCTTTGGTAGTGGGCATAAAAGGGTCACATGGAACCCCTAAAAATAAGTAAGCAATGTTCACTTAAAAACCAAAACACTGCTCACGTTAGGAAGATGAGCACTCAAATTCAGCAGCCCTCAAGAACTGTAAATACTGAAAAACACAGTGATTTCCTTCCCTCTTTTGCAGGAGACCGTGATAAACAATGAGCCAAGTGGTGATGACCTTTGTAGGCTAGAGGGGCACCCAACTCGGGGGCAGATGCAGATCTAACCTCAGTGGAACTTAGAAGGGACGGTTGGACCAGACAGCTGTAGGGAAGAGGGCTCCCGAGGGGGGAAGCCCGCTCTCAGCCCTAATCCTGCTTCTTCTGGAAATGATCTCCCATGTTTTATCACAGCTTCTTCTTTGTCTACATACTGTCACTGTCACTGTCACTGCCATCCCATTGCTTATCTATTTGCTCGAGCGGGCACCAGTAACATCTCCATTGTGAGACTCGTTGTTACTGTTTTTGGCATATCGGATACGCCGCGGGGAGCTTGCCAGGCTCTGCCATGCAGGTGAGATACTCTTGGTAGCTTTCTGGGCTCTCCGAGGGGGGCGGAGGAATCGAACCCAGGTTGGCGGCGTGCATGGTGAACGCCCTACCCGCTGAGCTATCACTCCAGCCCCTTTGTCTGGTGTCAGGATGGCCGAGAGGTCTAAGGTGCCAGACTTGTCTACGTAAAAAGAGGAAATATATCAAAATTCAGACTTCCCTGAGAATTCCATGTGCTAATGTTCTGGAAACATCTCACACTATGCCCTGCCAACTGCAAGCTCCACGAGTGTCCTTAACTTCTTTGCTTTGCGTGGTGGCATTTCTGGGGCAGAAGGTGCACTGGTAGCATTGCATGAACACCACTGCAGGGACACGCTCCCACCTACCTTGGCGCCAGCTACGGCAGTAATGGTGAGAAGGCTTCAGTTCTTCAATAGCCACAATCTGACTTGGGGAAACTATTTGCAGTCCAAGATGAATTTGCCATTTTTAATTTCTGGAGGACAGAAAAGCAGCCATGGCCTTTCTCTATGGCAAAGATGGGAATAATTCACAGGAGAAAATCATCTTCCCTTAACTGTACAAAATATTCAAATTGGATGGAATTTTAGAGTCAGTCCTTCCAATCTGTAACTTCCTCTGGAGCCCAGTTTCCCCTGAATGCAGGGAGCCTCGCCCAGGGGCCGTGGGATTAATTCCCTTTAGTTGCGGCTGCCCTATTCCCTGGTAGGATGGCACGGAGAGGACGGGGAGGGTTGGGCGGATGGGGGTAGCTCCAGCTGTCACGATTAGACTATGAAGGAAATTTTACCACAGAAGGGCGTAGAACAAAGGGGCCCTCCTTCACACTCGGAAGGGTCTTCTCTAACTATCTGCAAGCTGCACGGTTTCTCTCGAAGGTACCGTACTGAATGGAGACAGCAGTGCAACCTAATCCTATTTTACTTCTTTTCCTGTGCGTGAATCTAAAGTTCAGTTCACGGTCACGTCAGTCTATTTGGTTCCCAAAAGTTTTTAGTAAAGATCAAATGTGAGGGGCTGGAGCGATAGCACAGCGGGTAGGGCGTTTGCCTTGCACGCGGCCGACCCGGGTTCAAATCCCAGCATCCCATATGGTCCCCTGAGCACTGCCAGGAGAAATTTCTGAGTTCAGAGCCAGGACTAACCCCTGGGCATCGCCAGGTGTGACCCAAAAAGCAAAAAAAAAAAATGGTCAAATGTGATATCATTGGTCAAGTGTCCAGCAGCCGTTCCGTTATTATTAGCTGAAAAATCAGTGACAAATCATTATTTTGAAGTCTGATTTAGGGGTTCTGGAGCTATAGTGGTTGGGGGCTTGCCCTGCACGTGCATGCAGCTGACTCAGACTCAATCCCCGGCACCCGATATGGTCACTGCGCATCCCCAGGAGTGGTCCCTGAGCTCGGAGCCAGGACTCAGCCCTGAGCATTGTGCATGTGGCCCGACACTAACCCAAAACAAAAAGAAATCTGATTTCATATTTTGACTTCTCTTTTTATTTTCACTTTATTATATTATTACTTAGAGAAACACATAGTAAGTAGCTCTTTTCAAGACTTTAAAGATTTCTTACGCAGAGCAGCACCACCCTGACCAGCATTTTGGAGGGTATTGTGAAATCAAAGGAAGATGAGGTGTTATAAAGGGGTAGCCATTTCTTGACAGGCAAAATGTGGATTTCAGAAACTGTCTTTGAACACTAGACTGTGCATATATTATAAAGAAATGCCAGGTAATATGAGAATTATATTGTTTTAAATCATTATTGCACGTGTGCTAGTTGGAATATGACTTTTCAGGTATATTTACCTAAAATCTAAGAAATTACCTAGAACCAAAAATTTTGTTGAACTTTTCTTCTCATCCAAATCATCTGCTTCTTAATCCAGAAGCCCCAGGAGGAGTCCCACTGGAGTTCTCATCTGAATTCTGTCTTACCCGAGCTT
Source organism: Sorex araneus (assembly GCF_027595985.1). NCBI lineage: Eukaryota > Metazoa > Chordata > Mammalia > Eulipotyphla > Soricidae > Sorex > Sorex araneus. The sequence continues at coordinate 100,667,857 of NC_073302.1, forward strand.
CTGTGTTACCATTTCTCTCTGTGTTATTTTGTTGATGTTATCACAGTAGACACTGGAGTTTATTCTGGTTCTCTCTATCTGCCTGTCTCTCACACCCTATCCCTTGATTGAGAGCATTTTATTTTTGACTGAAAATTTAATTTTTTAATTGCTATGATGGCCTGCTGTGAGTCCTTGCTAAGGATTATTTTTCTTTTCTTTAAAAAAATTCACTGTACCTGTCAGTACTCAGGGTCTATTCCTGGCCCTGTGCTCAGGACTGACTCCTGCTGGTGCTCAGGGGACCAGATGCAGTCTGGGATTGGACAGCGGTTGGCTTGGCAGTGTGCAAAGCCAGCCCCTAGCTCTCGTTCTGTCCTTCTGTCTCTGGTTTATCTGCCTTTCCCACCCATAGTGTTTTTCCAGGCTGTGGAATCTGCTGCACACGTGATTCTGGTTCAGCTTGTTCCTCTGCATTTTTTTGGTTCTGACAGAAGGGTAGCTGAGCCCACCGACTCCTGAGGCGGGGCCCCTAGCCCCCTTTCCTTGGTTACTGGTCAGTGTTGACTTATCAGGGAACCATCTATAGTTAATTGTGTTTTGAGATGCGAACATTAATGTTCCTTATTGCCTGTATCTGGACTGGAGCGATAGCACATCGGGTAGGGCATTTGCCTTGCACAGGGCCGACCTGGGTTTGATTCCTCCATCCCTCTTGGAGATCCTGGCAAGCTATCGAGAGTATCCCGCCTGCACAGTAGAGCCTGGCAGGCTATCCATGGCGTATTCGATACGCCAAAAACAGTAACAGCAAGTCTCACAATGGAGACGTTACTGGTGCTCACTTGAGCAAATCGATGAACAAAGGGACGACAGAGCTACAGTGCTATTGCCTGTATCCAGTACCAGGTCCAGTCCATTAATTCCTATCCTTTATTATTTACTTATTTGACTATTATCTGGGTACTAATTTTAAACTAGCAGCATGTGTATGAACATGGCGAGCAGCGTGCTGTTGGATATGCGTTGGAAATCATTGCCACAGTCAAGCTGGTAGCATCTTCATCCACTTACTCTTGTGTCCTTGCAGTTGGCAAAGGAAACTGAAATTTACTCTCTCAGCAAGTTTCCAGTGTACTCACAAGTTCCACACAGGAACTTCTTTTTGATTAAATTCCTGTGAATTACAAAGTTATAAAGTTACTCATGATTGAATTTCGGACATAGGCTGCTTCAACACCAGTCCCCTCACCACTGTCCCCTCCCCTCCCCCGATGTCCTGGGTTTCCCATATCAGTCCCTTTTCATTCATCGGAAAGTTGACTTTCCAGACCCTGAGGAGCATGGCGCCATTCCCTGGTACTTTACTCTCTACTTCTGTATATCTGAATTTTCTAGATTCCACATACTTGTAAGCTCATAGGTTTTCTTTATGTTCCCGGCTCATTTACCTAACTATGTCGACGTGTTTCATCCACGTTGTTACAACTGTCAAGATTTGCTGCTTTGGGCTGGAGCGGCAGTACAGCAGGTAGGGTGCTTGCCTCGAATGTGACCAACCTAAGTTTGATCCTGGCACCCCAGACAGCCCCCAAACCTCTGCAGGAAAGATTCCTGAGTGCAGAGTCAGGTGAGCAGTAAGTTTTGGGCACCTCCTGGTATGGCTCTGGAACAAACAAAGACTTGATATTTTTGTAATGCTCAAAAAGACACACTTTTATGTATTTGTAAGACTATTCTGATGTAAGTGGTACGGATATTTTCATTGTGCAGCTACTAAGTATAAAGGAAACGTGATGCATAGTCGTGGAGATCACAGGAGGGCAACACCTGGAGTGTTTCCACACCCGGGCCTTGAGAATGGTGCTTTTCCGGCCCTGGTTGCTCGGAGCTCTTCCAGACAGAGATTCCTTTTCCTTTACGTGTGTTCCCAGGAGAGGGTGGCCAGAGCGGACGGCAGTTGGGTTGCTCCTATTTTGAAGAAACACTCGCTAATGCAAAAGTGAGGTCTGGATGGAGGGCTACATTAAGCTTTCAGTTGTACGTGGCACTGCACCATAGCACTGTCCTCCTGTGGTTCATCTATTTGCTGGAGTGGGCACCAGTAACGTCTCCATTGTGAGACTTGTTGTTACTGTTTTTGGCATATCGAATATGCCCATGGGGAGCTTGCCAGGCTCTGCCATTCGCGGATGGGATACTCTCAGTAGCTTGCTGGGCTCTCCAAAGGGATGGAGGAATCGAACCTGGGTCTGCCTCATGCAAGGCAAATGCCCTACCCACTGGAACTTTATTACTAGTTCAAACCATTGCTAGTTTGAGCTAGAGTCCAAGTCTCATCCAACTCAGTGGGGTCTTGACCAGGACCCCGACTCCAAATCACAAGCGGTTTATATCGGGTCCTGAGTTAAGAAGCAATTTATATACTGGCCTATTTTTAACATTGGCCCTATGACAACAGTGCTCAGCAATTAGACAATTGTTAGGAAGAGTTTCTAAGGAGGACACAGTGACCCCTCATGACCAGCCAGACCCAACTGCCCAATTTCTTATCTCGGACATTACTCAAGTGGAAGTTCACTGGAAGATGCAAGTCCTGCTCTGGGGGAACAGAAACTGAGGCCCAGCTGAGACTCAATGTTAGCTGCGGCCTGTCATGGCATCAGTTTCACCCTCACACTTAGAGCTTCCAGGATGGTTCTCCCAATTTACACTTCCGCCAGTGGTGTCCACAGGTTCCCTGTCCCCTCATCCCCCCACCCACAAACACATTTTTATCAACAGGTGAGTCTCTTGATTTTTTAATAATAGGTATGTGGCAAGATCTCACCATGTTTTGATTTTTATTTCAAAATGCAGTCAACCACACTTGACGCCGTCTCCCTGCGGTGGGGTGGGCCCAGGCCAGGTCCCCCACGGCTCTGGTCTGAAGGAGTCCTGGGGCCGCAGTGTCGCCTCCTGTGGAGAATCACCTTCACTTTCTGCCTTATTTTCTTCCAGCCTTTCTTCCTAGGAGCTCAGAGTGGCAGATGCTCTTGTGCGTCCCTATAACCAGAGGGCGTCGGGCCTGACTACTCAGGAATTCTATGGTGGCACCCACTTTGGAATTTTTAAAATTGCATTTCACAGATCTATGCTTGAAAAACTTAGATATGAAAGGCTATTTATTTGGTAATTACATTATAATACCACTGTAAATCTCTAATTATATGAACACCAGCCCTTCTTCTCTTCAACGGAGGGTATGTATTTCCTTCGTAAAACTTGACAGCAATGGGACCAGAGTGAAAGTACAGAAGGTAGGGCATTTGCCTTGCACATGGTAGACCCGGGTTCAATCGCTGGTATCCCATGTGGTCCCCCTAGCACCGCCAAGGGTAATTCCTGAGTGCATGAGCCAGGAGTAACCCCTGAGCATCACTGGGTGTGACCCAAAAAGCAAAACAAAAACAAAAAACTTGACAACAATGTCATCTAAATGTGGCCAGCTTATTTTAGGGTGAAAAACCGTGTAAAGGCATGCAGCCTCTAAGACACGGCTCTCACAAATATTGCTGCAGCCCTGGTTTAACATGCTTAGGCACGAAGTGGGTCACAGAGAACAAATCAACAAAACCTTGTAAAGGCAGAGACTCCAAGTGAGTTGAGACTATTTTGGCAATAGCCAATGAAAACAAAAATACATAATAAAACTAATTAACCTTTAGCTAGTATTGACACTCAGGGAAAACTGTGAACACTCCTGTAAATTTTTTTCTGCATAGAATTTTCAAATGTAATAGATGAGAACCCATTCTGTAGGTGGTTGGATGTTAGTGGAGTGACTCTGGCTACAATTTCAGACACTATAAAGTGGAAAGAAAGCTTTTGAATTATTCTAATGCAGTTAGATATGTAGAATTCTTTAGATAACATTGCAATTCTCATTACGTACAAACTCTGATTTATAAATCATTCAATAATGGCAAAGGATAAAACATGTAGCCCAAAGGCAGGAAAATCAACAATAATTCATTCAGGATTCAAAGTTTTGTTAGTAATAAAGTGGTAAAGGTTACCCATTTTTTCTCTTTTATGTCAACAGCTCTTGGCTAGCTGAAGTAAATAGAAGTTAGTTTCAGAAAAGTGCTTATTTTTGTGTAGATGACAAATGGATTCAAGTGGTGTAAGCCAAGACTATTTTTTAATCAACAACAAGGGACAGAGATAGTATATGTATTTGTAGAAATTTAAATAAACGTGAAAATGTATTATGGAATGATTAAAGACATTTCCTTGTATATTAAACAATCAACGTATTTCATTAAGTACTACAAAACCTTCATAAAATCAGTTTTTATGGAAACAGACCCCCCAACTTCTGTATCAGTAGAGCCATGATGCCTTGCCGACTGACTGACAGCCGGTGTGAACAATGGAACACACATTTATTAGTGAAGCGCCACACAGAGATGAACACGGGGGTGTTTCAGATAACATTTTCATGCTGAGTGAACTGCTGCCATCTCCAGTTAAGGAACATGCTTTATTTCTTTTTATTTTTAATGAATCACCACGAGGTACAGCTACAGGCTAACAAGCTTTCATGATTGCCTTGCAGTCATACAATGATCGAGGGCCCATCCCTCCACCAGTGCCCGTCCTCCACCACCAGTGTAGGACACGCTTCAAAGGTGAAGAAGTAACTCAAGAGACAGGCCACCAGTGGGCTTTTGGAGCACTCAGTTTATGTTCCACACTGATCGCAGACCCAGGCCAAGATCCCCGGCTGTGGTGCCACACCCCCTCGGGGGGCCCCAGCCTCCTCGCCCCGGCAGGGGATGGGGGTTGCACCTCTGCTCAGTGCACACTTCACACCTGCTACAGCGTGTCTGGGAGTGGGGGAGTGTCTGGGATCACAGCCGGCAGAGGACTGGGAATGAGCTCTTGCCGGAGACAGCACCAAGGATGAACCAGGGTTCACGCCTGCAGGGCGGGTGCTCTAGTCCCTGGCCGGGCCCTGCCCCCCACAAGTAAGTGCTTTGTTGGGAACGGATGAGAAAAGAGAAAGAACGCTTTGGAAATCAAATTGCTACAAATTTTGCCTTCCCAAGTATTGATGCTGCAAATGTCATTTATTTGAAAGCAAAGAAGAGGTGGCCAGAAGCTGAGTAACATGAAGAGTTTTCTGTCTTTGGCTTGGCTGTTGCATGCTCCTGCTCCTCTCGTGTGTTTTGTTATCCCCCATGGATGGGATTATTAGGGTTAATTTGTAGACAACTAGCTTATGAAATTCCCTATGTGAATTTTTGTTAAAATCAGAAATAGAATAAAAGCTACCATGGCTTTAATTTTCCTTTTCTTTTTGGGTCACACTGGGGATGCTCAGGGGTTGCTTCTGGCTTTGCATTCAGGAATCATTCCTGGCGGTGCTCGAGAGACCATGTGGATGCTGGGAAGCAAACCCGGGTGGGCCGAGTGCAAGGCAAATGCCTTACCCGCTGTGCTATCACTACAGCCCCAACCATGGCTTTTTTTTAAAGTTCAAGTTCAAGTTATCTAGAAACAGTTCATTTTTAGGTAAAAGGTAAATTTTTTGATCTACTTAAAATAGGTATTCCCTAAGAATGAACAGACAGCAACTTAATTTTACCTATATTTTTGTTGAACAAGCTACAGCTCTACTAGTAAAACTTTGTTGTCAAGAAAAATTGAACAGATTTAAGATTTAAGTAGATGTATGTTATGATCCTAAAAATAGTTTTCAGGTTTTTTTTAACTTATACTTTCTTTTGTTAAACTAAATGATTAAATTTCACTGGCTATCTAAATAATTCCAAGTGTGATTTACTTTTGGTGTTGTATAGTAAAGGAACTAAGATATATTTGGGGCAACGTAAAAAGAAAATCCTAATTATTTGAAAAATGTGCATTTTTTCATATAAGAAACATGTAATCTAAAATTATAAGAACTTATTAGTTTTCCAATCTATAGGATAATGGCATGATACATAGTTTTATAAGGCTTACAATTAGGCCATTAAGATTTTGAAAGTTAAAAATTCTACCTCTTGAGATAAAATCATGCAATTTTCTGCTACATGAACGAAACTAGAGGGTATTCTGCTGAATGAAGTCAGCCAGAAACAAAGGGACAAACACACAATGGTCTTTCTTATGTGTGAGATGTACAGAGACATAGTAAGCGGATAACAAATGTCCAATGATAACAGAACTGGAAAATCAGTGGGTAGAACTGAGTTTACCAAGAGAGTAGGGCAGGGGTGAAGGGAATAGACACCAAGACATTGGTGGGGGTGGCAACACTGGTGGAGCATGTGGTATAGGAGTACTGCATGCTTAGAGTTTTCTTCATTTGTGGAATATAAAATAACATAGTATGAGACGGACACCCAAGGACCGTAGACACAAGGGCCAGGAAGATTGCTCCACGGTTTAGAAGCCTGCCTCACGAGCTGGGGGAGAAGGCAGCTGGGGATAGAGCTGCCTTCTATCTAATAGGGATAGAGAAGGGATCACTGAGTCAATGATGGTTGGAGGGATTGATCGGGGTGGGAGGTGTGTGCTGAAAGTAGACTAAGGACCAAACATGATGGCCTCTTCTCTCAGTATCTGTATTGTAAACCATGATGCTCCAAAGTAGAGAGAGGGTAAGAGGGAAATGGTCTTCCTTATAGGCAGGGGTTGGGGTCGGATGGGGGTGGGGAGGCACTGGGGACATCGGTGGTGAAAAATGTGCACTGGTGGAGGGATGGGTGTTTGATCATTGTATGGTTGAAACTCAGTCATGAAACCTTGGATCTGTATCTCATGGTGATCCAATTTTTTTAAAAAAACTTTCTTATTGACAATATTGTAAATCATGATGCCTAAATAAAAATGTGAAAAAATAAAGTCACATGTGGACATAAACATAATGCAAATTAGGAAACTACCTCCACTGTCAGAGACAGTAAGAGACACTGGGGGGTGGGTTTTAGGAGATGAAGTAAGGAGAGGAGACAGACTTCTGTGAAAGGAAGTGGTCTCAAGCCGAATTGATTGTTTTTAGAACAGGGAAAAGGATGCTATAAAGCAACAGAAAAAGAGAAGTTGTATAAAAAAGGAAAGTTCTGAGTGGAACCCTTGATACATAAGTTTGCTGTCAGGGTAACTGGAAGCTGTCGGCTCTCGAGAAGCGGGTTAAGGGGCGTGCTGAGAAGTGGACATGAGTCTTTGTCGGAGACGTTTTCAGGACAGAAGAAAAGGTTTCCTAAGAGGCTCCGGGACCCCGTCTCAGAGCAGAGAGCTCGTGTCTGCAGGAAGGCCTTTTGAAGTCCTCCTCCTGGGGCCTGACCCAGAATGTGACATGCACGAACGAGACATTACTGGCGCCCGCTTGAGCAAATCAATGAGCAATGGGACAACAGTGATACAGTGATGTCAATTACATCTCAAAAACAAAGTGAAAGAAGGCACCACATAAATTACATAAAAAGGAAAAATAAGTAAAGGAAAGGCATAATCGGATGTCTTTCATGTCAAGTAAATGAAGAACAACATAATTAGAATCCAGAATGATGGTGCGCACCCTTATGATGAAAATAGCTGCCTATGCTTTGTTGCAATTTTGGGGGGATGTGGTCTAGGGAATGGGGTGTCCCCAGCAGTGCTCCGGAGTTATTTCCTTACTCCTGGCATTGCTCAGGGGGATCACGTGGTTTACAGGCATGTCTGAGCTGATGACCTCAAGCAAAAGATCTCCCTGTAACCCTGGAACATCAGAGAAGTGGCGAGTTAAGTGACCCATGCAGCCCACACAGAAGGTGAGCAGACAGGTGAGAACTTTTGCCTAAATTTTAATCAGTCTTTCATTTAGGCTAAGAGTCTCATGAAAAGGATGGGGGGAGGGTGTTGGAGGAAAATTGTTCCTTTTTTTTTTTTAAAAAAAAAGCATCTCCCTCAAAGAAGCTGGTCCTCAAGGTTTGCTACCTGAGGAAGTTTCCTACTTGGCACGAGGAGAAGCACCTTCGGGGCCAGAGCCTCTTGCCTTTTTCTGACAGAAGGAAGCTCTCCTGAAACAATCCTTTGTTCTGAGTGAACTTGTTCCATCCCCTTCTGGATAGAAAAACCTTCCAGTTTGAATAACAATGTGCAGCCCCTTTCTTACAAGACATGTTACTTGACTCAGAAATCAGCCAATCAGCCAATCAGTCACTCACAATACTGAAAGATAACCAGGGGATACACTAGAGTTCTCAGCTGATACCCCACTGCTGATTGTGTTGCAATAGAAAAAGGTGTGAAATTGGGGCCAAAGTAATAGTACAGAGGGTGGAGTGCTTGCCTCGCACAGGGCCAGCCCAGGACGATTCTCAGCACCCCACGTGGTCCCCTGAGCTCCAGCAGGAGTTATTCCTAAGTGCGGAGTTAGGACTAAGCCTTGAGCATCACTGGGTCTGACTCCCAAACCAAAAAGGAATGTATTAAGTCACCTATTCCATAGCTCAAACACTCATATACACAGCGGGTAGTGTGTTTGCCTAGCATGCAGCTGACCTGGGTTTGATTCCTTGTCCCTCTCGGAGAGCCCAGCAAGCTACCAAGAGTATCCCACCTGCACAGCAGAGCCTGGCAAGCTATCCGGGGCATATTCGATATGCCAAAGATAGTAACAACAAGTCTAACAATGGAGATGTTACTGGTGCCCACTCGAGCAAATGGATGAGCAACGGGATGATAGTGACACAGTTATATATATATATATAGTTATATATATAGTTATATATATATAGTTATATATATAGTTATATATATATAGTTATATAGTGACTTACAACGCTATAACATGTAAGTGTTACACGTCAATTACACTGCAGAACCTCCTGTCCCATGCCAGGCTGTCTTCACCATGGTCCCTTCAGAGGGGGACCGGTTGACTTTCCCTCCTCGCCCCAAGCAGAGCCCCAGCAGCTGAAAACCTCTAGAACCCAGCCACAGCCATGCTCAAGGCCCCTCTCCACATGCTCGGACAAGCCTCACCTCACACATGAAGGAACCGGCAGAGGAACCCAGATATGCGGGACCCGGGGCTGAGATCTCCAAGTCTGCTCGGATTGGGACTGGGCCTCCTCCACCCAGATCCCTAGTTTTCCAGTAGCTTGGCAGTTACACCCACAAACAGTGTCCCTCACCCACGAGGTCATGTTATCTCATCAAGGGCCAAGATCCAGAGACTATAAAACAAAGCTCTCAGAAGAGAACGATGAAGAATCTTGCATGGCAGAGTCTGGCAAGCTACCCATGGCATATTCAATATGCCAAAAACAGTAACAATAATGACCTCATTCCCCTGACCCAGAATGTGACATGCACGAATGAGATATTATTGGCGTCCGCTTGAGCAAATCGATGAGCAATGGGACGACAGTGATACAGTGATGTTAATTACATCTCAAAAACAAAGTGAAAGAAGGCACCACATAAATTACATAAAAAGGAAAAAAATAAGTGAAGGAAAGACATAATCGGATGTCTTTCATGTCAAATAAATGAAGAACAGAACATAATCAGAATCTAGAAATTAATGAGACAGTTACAGGTGGAGAAAGAAGGCAGTCTCTTTTAAAAATTACTAGGCAAAGAAGGCTTTTAAACACATGTGATCAAAACTTCCTAGCTATTTAGAAACAAAAATTGTATCCCTGTCACTACTTATAATAAATTTGAACTATATAGAAATCATTAAAAAGTTAAAACTATAGACTTATGGTGAGATTATAATGCAGTTTGGAACGGGAGTCTTTTCTAATCATTGATCATCTAATAGATGAGAGACTGAATGGTTCACCCATATAAAAAAATCTTTATCCAATATATAAAAAACATAGTAACAGAAAAATGGTAAAAATCAAGAGAGAGGGGCTGGAGCAATAGCACAGTGGGTAGGGTGTTTGCCTTGCATGTGGCTGACCCAGGTTTGATTCCCAGCATCCCATACAGTCCCCTGAGCACCACCAGGAGTAATTCCTGAGTGCAGAGCCAGGAGTAACCCCTGTGCATCGCTGGATGTGACCCAAAAAGAAAAAAAAATCAAGAATGGGGAGGAAGGAAGGAAGTGCTATCTCTACCTAATCACCTTGAGCAAAAACAAAAGGCATAAGGAAGAGAAGAAACGCTTTTCGATTTGAGCTTTGGGTCCCCAAGGACTGCCTTGTGAGAAGCATCGGCCGGACCAAGTGAGAGCCAACAGAGAAGGCAGCTTCTTGGGGAAGTGGTTCTGTGATCCAAGAGCAGTTCCCAGCAACAAGGAGATTGTTGCACATCAAGAAATTCCCCAATAAGGTGGGACCGGGAGCCCAGGAACTGGCTTTCTTCTGAGCACAGGTCCATAAACCATGGCAGGATGCCAGGAGGCCCCTACCCACCACTCAGGCACGCGCTGTCTGTGAGAGACTTTCGGGGCTGCAGAGCCTGTGCAAGAGCATGATGGGGGGAGGGGCAAGTGTGCCAGACCTGACCCAGGTATTCACCTGTGTCGAGTCAGGCCGGCAGCGCTGCCCCAGGGTGTGTATGCACGCACCTACTTTTCCCTCTCTTGCAAACGTCCCCGTTTGTATCTGGCCATCACCAGCAAAGGCCTGGGGCTGCCCTTCCCCTCTAGTGCTTTGAAGGAACACTGAGGGTCTGTGATAATGTCTGCCAAAGCCCTTTATCAAGTGGTCCTGCAAAATGCGCAAAGTCCAACTTCCCTGCACGCAGGAATGCAGTTAAACTATGTACTTTCAAACATGGCACATAAAACACAGACTGTTTACCATCTGACGAAAGGGTTAAGTAAAACATCTAGTGAGTTCGCATATCTGAATATTGAGTATAGTCATAGTCCATTGCAAAGCCCTCAGCTGAAACAGACCTAGGCTGGAGGGGGGACTCGCCTAACCAGCTTGACAGCAAAACCGAGGGGGTCCCAGTGGGTGAGTGAGTTTGGTGCTGCAGGATGCCCAGCAACTGCCACCCCCATTTCCAAGGGACAATGGCATCATGTTAGTGAAAGCGTCACTAATTATTCAATCCCACTGGGAGCATATTCCTGAGCTGTCCAACACAGCTATTAAAGGAGCAGTATTCCGCCCTTTATTAGGCTATAATAACGCTAACGTGTGCTCACTGGACTCAGTGCCCCGTCTGGGATGAATACTGAGCATGGATCTGAGACAGCGTTATTTCACAGAGCTCAGCCCCTGTCCAGAACTGCAAGGGGGCCTCTGGCTTCCTAAGGAGGCGGGCAGGGCTTGAACTCCACTTGGTCACGGGGACCTTCCCCACCTGCCAGACCCCACTCTCTGTCACAGCAATGGGGAGAGGCTGGAGGGACAGGTGGGATTTTCGGGCAAAGTCACCTGGCTCTGAGCCGTAGAAGCACCAGCAGCTGAATTCGGGCCTAAACTCCACGCTGACGTACCACACTATATTGATTCGGGTGGCAGGAGGGTGGCCTTAACTTGGCTCCTGGGGAAAGAACTGAAGGTTGTGTTCTTTCTACTGGTCATGTTGGGACCATTCGAGGGAAAATGTCCGAGTCTGTAACCAGAACTTTAAACCCTCCAATGCAAAAGTGCTTGCTTATTTTTTTTTTAAAGTAGGAGATTTTCTGTTTGTTTGGTGTGGAGGCTACAACAGCCTGTGATCAGGGTTTGCTCCTGGAGGGGCTGGGGGGACACGTGGGGTGCTGGGCATTGAACTGGGCCAGTGGTGTGCAAGGCAAGCAAGCACCTTACTCGCCGTACCGTCTCTCAGGTCCCTCAAGTGATTAGAGTTTAATAACTCATTAGATAATATGTAGACAATAGTTTATTTATTATTATTTAAAATTTTTATTGATTGATTGATCGATTGATTGATTGACTGCTTTTTGGGTTACACCCGGTGATGCTCAGGGGTTACTCCTGGCTCTGCATAAGAATTATAAGAATTGGGAGAAATCTACAGCTTAGCTATTTGAAAATTTTGGTTCACTTTCCCAAAAATAAAGCATATGAATATATGTTTATTGGAAGATATGAAAAAACTTTTCTAAAAGGAAATTAGAATTTGATGTATGCCTGTTTTATTTTAGTTTTTGATCCTTTTATTATAGTATTAAAATGGAAGATAAAACTATAATCTGATTTCTCTATTTTTCCAAACTATGATACAGTTTTTAATAAGATTTTTTTTTTAAACTGGGAAAAATGCAATCTAATATATATATACACAGAAGAGACACTAGAAAAATATGAAAAAGATAAGATATGAGAATTTGAAAATGACTTAGCAGCTCTCTAAATACTTTCCAGTGACCTTCTACCTTTCCCTCCAGAAATAGTGCCAACCCCATGCCCCGTGCACGGCCCAGCTCGGCCCAGCTCGGCCCAGCTCTCTCCCGCAGGATGAGAGCAAAGGGGAGCAAAGAACAACGAGCAGAACCACTCAGGCAAGGTTCTCTGCAGACGCGGCAAAACCACTGGGAAACTAGCACCCAACTACAAGGAATCGACATTAAGAAACTATCAGTCTATGGAAATACTGACAATAAAAAATTAATAATTCAGCTAAATTCAGTATCAAAACTCATCCTCAGTAACTTAGCTATCTTTTGTTATTGATTCGGGGCCTCACCTAGCGGTGCTCAGGGCTTCCTCCTGGCTCTGAGCTCAGGGACCACTCCTGGCTGTCCTGGGGGACCAGGTCAGGTGATGGAGAAGGAATGTGTGCAAGGCGAGTGCCCTGCCTCGGCACTACCTCTCCCGCTCCCTTCGCTTAACCGTCTTGGCCAAGGACACCCAGCTGTTGCCTGCCCCAGATGTGCATTGGGTGAAAATCAAAACAGCCCATGAGCTGGCCCAGACCCACCGAGTTTTCAAGGTAGGTTAGCAGCAGGGGGTTCAGCAAAAGGGAGGGGCAGCAAAGGCACACTCCGGGAGCTGGGGGCTGGGCAAGAAAGCCTTCTCCTGTGCGGTCATACACTCAGAGGACAGGAAGTCCAGAGAGGAGTCACTCAGCTGAGGTGACCAATTTGAAGAGTCCGTCCCGGTGTGGAAACTGCTCCCTCCCAGCCGTCTTCCTCGTTGACTCCGCATCACGCTCACGGTGAGACCTGACCACTCACTTAACAGTTCTCATCCAGGACCAGAACCACGGCCCACCCGGAGGACCCTTGTGGGAGCTGAGGCAGGCCATCAGACACCAGCGATGCGGCAGGAGAGCTCCCTGGTGGGCCCACTGTCCCCGGGCACACGTAAGAAGGAGGAAGGGATGCAGAGTGCCTGGTCTCCCGGCTGAAACTCGGCACTCACTCCTTCAGGAGACTCCGCGGCGAAAGTCTTTCAGAAACATCTCGGACTTTCACTCTGTTTCCACAGTTTATTATTATTTTTTTTATCCCAGACAAGTCTATCTTGTATAGGATATCCTAATAGAACATTCAATAAATGTCCTTAAAATTAATGACATTTTAAGCATCATTTTTTATTTTCTAGCAATGCCAAAAGCGCAAAGGACATGCCACACCTTTGGCCCTATTCTGAGTGACTAGAGATTGATGCTCTCTCTTCCATAGATACAAATCTTCCGGGGCTGGAGCGATAGCACAGTGGGTAGGGCATTTGCCTTGCACGCAGCCAACCCGGGTTCGATTCCCAGCATCCCATATGGTCCCCTGAGCACCGCCAGGAGTAATTCCTGAGTGTAGAACCAGGAGTAACCCCTGTGCATTTCCAGGTGTGACCCAAAAAGAAAAAAACAACAAATACACATAGATATAAATCTTCCCAGGTGAAGATTGTCTTGTTAGGGTAAATGTGAGGTGCACTTGTCAGCTGTTGGAGAGAATGGAATTTGATCCCACAGAGCAAAAATGTGGTATTTGGGGTATCTTTGATGGTATCTTTCCTGCCTCTTTATTGCACTCTACCTTTATTCATTGGCTTTTCAAGGTGACTCCCAAGATCATTCCAGGGGAGGTGACCCTCCTGGTTTATTGTGAGATGAACCACAGTGTCATCTCATCGTTACACAGTTATGAATAAATTAAATAAAAAAAGGTAACTTCAGGTGGGATCAAAGCACAGAAATCCGAGCCTCAGTTTTTTGTGGGGCAGCCAATCCCAGGACAGAGTGTCTAGGAGCATAAGAACGGGTGCACAGAGGGGTGTCCCACAAGGGAGTGTCCAAGACGTGACTTCTTGAGTTTGTCTATGCCCTCCTCACCCCTCTCCAAAGGCATGACAAGGTCAGAATTTTGACTGAGTTATGGATCATGGGCGTCCTTTGATTCTTTCTTGAGCTTCACTCTGTAAAGCTCGTACCACACACCCTAACCATACTCCAAGAGCACCTCACCACATTTGATGGGGTTCAAAGTAGGAGGCAACCAATCTTAGAGGGAAATAATTTTTTTACAGATACATATATATATAAATGTGTGTATACTGTATATATACATATGTATGTGTGTATATGTGTGTGTATATATATATATATATATATATATATATATATAAGCACACAAGGCTCAACCTCTGACAACATGTTAGTGATCTCTTATAGAAGGACCTAATGAATGGCCCCTGGGTGGAATATATACAATAATCCTCACCCTCTTTCCTCTAAGGATACTTTTTTGGTGGCATTTTCAGCGGTTTTTCATAAACAATACAAAACATATCACTTCAGATCTGCTTTGGGGCAGGGATTGGGGTTCGGGATGGAAACACCCAAAATATAGTGGTGTAAAGGTGTTATGGTGGTGGGATTGGTGTTTGAATATTAAATGTAATGAAATACTGTGGACTATTTTATAAAATTCTAAAAAATTATAAAAAAAAAAGACATGAATTACTCTCTGCTCCGAGCAGAGGGCTTTCAGAGGCTTGCCAAGTAAAAGAGGAGGGAGCAGCTCACCTGCTTCTCTCTGGACCCCCAGACCGTCTATTTCCCTTCTGGGCTGCACTGGGGTGTAGGGGACTAGCTTATGGGTGAGACACAGTCCCATCAGCTCTGCTCTGGGTGGGTCCAGTGTCCCCGAACATTCTTCATCTTGGTTTAAGGAGAATATGGTAAGATTCAGCCATGGGTACCCTGCAGGCATCAGCACCCATGCACAGGATGCATTCACTCACCGCAGAGATGAGCTCAGCGCAGGTGCTCACGTACCTGGACCCCCTGTGAGCAGCTCAGGAGCTGGAACATCTCGTAGCACAGTCATGGGATTAGCACAGACCTCCGAGTGCCTTCAGAAAGTCCATAATCCATTTGACAAATTAAATTAAATCTTTCTGTCCATGTATTGTCTTCAATTTTTTCCTTAAAATTCCTTTAGGCAGTGTTATTGAAAATACTGTTCATGTTAGGATTTTATGCACAAAATGTTCCAACATCGCGCCCTCCACCAGCCTGTCCCCCTCTCAAAACTCCCCCATGCTCCCCCCACTGCTATGTGTCCATTTGCTCAGTGCTATTTGCTCTCAATAAATCAGCTTTTTTTTTAAAAAAAAATTATTAGTGAATTACCGTGAGGTACAGTTACAGACTTACAAACTTTCATGCTTGAGTCCAGTCATACAATGATCGAGTGCCCATCCCTCCACCTGTGTCCATTTCCCCACACCAATGGCCCCAGCATCCCTCCCACCACCCCCGCCCTGTCCCCTCCACCCCACCCCGCCTCTGTGGCAGGGCATTCCCTTTTGCTCTCTCTCTCTCTCTTTTTCTGGGTGTTGTGGTTTGCAATAGAGGCATTAAGTGGCCATCATGTCCGGTTTATAGTCTACGTTCCAAATCAGCTTTCTGGTGTCTGTTTTAGCTTAAGGTCTTTTAGTTTGTTTTCATCTTACCAACTTGTACATGTGTTGGTGAACAGTTTTCTCCAATATGCCCAGACATGTTGTGCACCGGGTTTGGGCAGATGTGGGGTGAAGGATGACGGGTGCGTGGAGACGCCTCCGGGGGCAGCTGATGGCTGTTCACTTCATTGTCAAATATGCACATATTTTATAGGGGGTCTTGGCTTACAAGGACGGTCCAGTCACATGAAGTTCAGGGGAATTGGCCTATCCCCTCTCCAGCTCTGCTTGGCCCGGGTCCAATCCCAATCAAGGCTGCAGCTAGGACGACTTGCTAAGCAGACGTGACAGTTTCTGTGTCTTGGGCTCATGTGACCAGAGGCTCATGTGACCACCTTGAACACCCTGTGCTGGCTGATGCCCTGTTTGTGCCAACTTTGCCCAGATACTCCCTCTTGTGAGGCTTTGCTTCTGGGCCACTTTGCAAGGTCGGGTCTTGTCTGCTCTGGTGCCCGTCACCATGCTGCACATACACGTGGGTAGTAATTTATATGATCCCCTCGCACATGAGTCTACTTCATCAAGGCAGAATTCAAAAGGGAACTTAGCAGATAGAAAAGCAAGCCATGTGCGTGGGTGCTTCCAGGGATCGAGGGGAAAATGCCATGCTCTGCCTAATTTTGTTTGAATGGAACTTAGAGTCTTTCTTTTTTCGAGGGGAAAAAAAGCCAAGCTAAGATCTGCTGTGATGTGACAAATACCCTGCCCCCCTAGCCCCCTTTATGTCTTGGGAATGATAAGGGTTTTCTGATCTCTTCAGTATTGCTCTCACTATGTCATGGAATAAATCCAGAAATGGAGAAATTGAATTTAATAGCTGACACCAGAAAAGCTGAGTGTTCGCTAGACAGGCTGCAATGAGATTGACTGGCCCCAACCTTGCCTGGCGTGGCCGCAGCCTGTTCACCAGCTGAAAGTGCTTGTATCGCTTCCCTGGTTATTTGTTGCAACTGCTCTAATGTAGCAAGCGATGAGACTCAGTGATGGAGCTTGACATTTTTAATATCTCCAGGGAACTTCTCTAAAATGCATCTGAATTCCATTTGAATTAATTATGTGAATAACCTAAATGTGAAAACTATTTCCTGCTCTTGATATATTAAACGCAATACAAAGTTCCTAGCAAGAGAAATGGAGGGAAATTAGTTCACATCATTATTTTCAAAACGCTGATTTACTTTGACCCTTTTTAGCTCAATCTCTGGAACAGAACTGATTTTCTCTGAATTGATAGGGCTTTATTTTATTACAGCACCCTACACATAAGAAATATTCCTTTGGGTAAATTTTCTCTAAGAAAGCAAGCCCTTTGATGGCAAGGATTACAAATAAATGACAAGTAATTTAAAGTTCACTTGTAATTATGAGTAGAACATCATAGGGCATAGAGATAATCTTATACCTATTATCACATTCATTTATAATTTTTTAAATCAAGATTTTAAAATAGATAACTATATAAATATATTACAGAAGTTAATTCAGCTTAATCACTGTATCACTGTCACTGTCATCCCGTTGCTCATAGATTTGCTCGAGCAGGCACCATCTCCATTGTAAGTAACATCTCCATTGTAAGGCTTGTTGTTACTGTTTTTTGCATATTGAATACACCACGGGGAGCTTGCCAGGCTCTACCATGTGGGCGGGATACTCTCGGTAGCTTGCCGGACTCTCCAAGAGGGAGGGAGAAATCGAGCCTGGGTTGGCTGAGTGCAAGGCAAACGCCCTACCCGTGGAGCGATAATTCAGCTTACTAATCAAATATAATTAAGCAGTAATATGATGGTTCCAATGATAATTTTGACCAGTAGTATAGTTTTAAATACACAAATAATTGAATATCTTTCAATAACTACAAGATAATTTGAATAGAATCTGCTTTTATTACTTTTATAAAACTCTTCTCTCCCACTTTATTTCTTCTTCCTCCTGCCTTCCCTCTTTCTCCCTTCCCTTCCTCCTTCCTTCCACTCTTCCTTCCCTCCTACTCCTTCTCTACTCCCTCCCTCGCTTCCTCCCTCCCTCCCTTCCTTCCTTCCTTCCTTCCTTCCTTCCTTCCTTCCTTCCTTCCTTCCTTCCTTCCTTCCTTCCTTCCTTCCTTCCTTCCTTCCTTCCTTCTTTCCCTCCTTCTTTCTTCCTTCTTTCCCTCCTTCTTTCTTCCCTCCCTCCTTCCTTCTTTTGAAATATTTCATTCCTTTTCACTCTATTTCTGAAACCCTTTATTTTTGGAGGCATTAGCACTGACAGTAATGAATATTTTCCTGAGTCTTTATGGGGGTTTCATTTCCATGATGGCTGGAGAGTATGATATTTTTTCTTTAAATTGTGAACAGGTTGCTGAGCTGTTCCGTGATAAGTGGCTTTAAGTGCAGCAATTAAACCTTGAAATAGCTGCTGCATTTCATCAGTTGTCTGGGTAGCTCCAGTGGGCATATGCAGTCCATTGCACAGGGCTTATCCTTGCCTTTCAGCTGCCGATTACTTGGTGCATTTCCGTTTATCTGCACAGCAAAGACCTTAATACAGCTGGTTCTAACAGTTGCACCTTTACGTATATGAGATATACTGAAAATATAACAAAGGAGAGGAAGAAAAATTATTATGTAAAGCTGAACCCAATGTAAGAAGCAGTGAGAAATTTAAATCTATTTCAAAATCTTTTGGAGAGCTAAAGCGATCTTTCACTGCAATTGATCTACATGAAGGGAAAACCTTATCTTTAAAGGTCAATCAAATGTTAATTTAATACTTCATAACCCTCCTTAGTAGGTACATGCTAGCAAAGATAGTCATTTGTTTCTATTTTATACCTTAAATATTCCAAATCACTTGAAACATTTGTTTCTATTTTATACCTTAAATATTCCAAATCACTTTGAAATATTCCACATCATTTCAAAATGAAAATGATGAAATACAAAAATTAAAAATTAATATTTGTGATCAAGCTATTTATCATGAAGTAAGATGAAAGATTAGACTTAGAGTGGAATTTTAAAAATTAAAGATTCTTTTTAAATTTTCATTTATTTATTTATTTATTTTTAATTAATTTATTTTTTAATTAGTGAATCACCGTGAGGGTACAGTTACAGATTTACACATTTTCATGCTCGTGTTTCCCTCACACAAAGTTCAAGAACCCATCCCTTCACCAGTGCCCATTTTCCACCACAGATAAACCCAACATCCCTCCCACTCCCCCAATCCCATCTCCCCCTACCCCACCCTGCCACTGTGACAGGGTATTCCCTTTTGTTCTCTCTCTCTAATTAGGTGTTGTGGTTTGCAATAAAGGTGTTGAGTGGCCATTGTGTCCAGTCTCTAGTCTACATTCAGCACACATCACCCTTCCCCTGTGTGGCCTCCAACCACGTTTTACTTGGTGTTCCCTTCTCTATCAGAGCTGCCCTCTCCCCAGAATGTGAGGCCAGCTTCCAAGCCATGGAGTCAACCTCCTGGTACTTATTTCTACTATTCTTGGGTGTTAGTCTCCTACTCTGTTATTCTATATTCCACAGATGAGTGCAATTCTTCTATGTCTGTCTCTCTCTTTCTGACTCATTTCACTTAGCATGATACTTTTCATGCTGATCCACTTATATGCAAAGTTCATGACCTCATTTTTTCTAACAGCTGCATAGTATTCCATTGTATAGATGTACCAAAGTTTCTTCAACCAATCATCTGTTCTAGGGCACTTGGGTTTTTTCCAGATTCTGGCTATTGTAAATAGTGCTGCGATGAACATATAAGTGCAGATGTCATTTCAACAATACTTTTTTGCTTCTCTGGGAAATATTCCCAGCAGTGGTATTGCTGGGTCAACTGGGAGCTCAATTTCTAATTTTTTGAGAATCATCCATATTGTTTTCCAAAAGGGCTGGACCAGTCGGCATTCCCACCAGCAGTGTAGAAGGGTCCCTTTCTCCCCACATCCTCTCCAACAGTGGTTGCTTTTGTTCTTTTGGATGTGTGCCAGTTTCTGTGGTGTGAGGTGGTATCTCATGGTTGTATTGATCTGCATCTCCTGATGATCAGTGTTGTAGAGCACTTTTTCATGTGCCTTTTGGCCATTCGTATTTCTTCCTTGGGAAAGTTTGTATTCATTTCTTCGGCCCATTTTCTGATGGGGTTGGATGTTTTCTTCTTGTAGAGTTCAACCAGTGCTTTATATATCCTTGATATCAACCCCTTATCTGATGGGTATTGGGTAAATATCCTTTCCCATTCTGTAGACTGTCTTTGTATTCTGGTCACTGTATCTTTTGCGGTGCAGAAGCTTTTTAGTTTAATGTAGTCCCATTTGTTTATCTCTGTTTCCACTTGGTTGGCCAGTTGCATGTCATCTTTGAAGATACCTTTATCTTCAATATCGTGGAGGGTTTTGCCAACCTTGTCTCAATGTACCTTATGGTTTGTGGTCTGATGTTGAGGTCTTTAATCCACTTTGATCTGACTTTTGTGCATGGTGTCAGGTCAAAGTCTAAGCCCATTCTTTTACATGTGGTTGTCTAGTTGTGCCAGCACCATTTGTTAAAGAGGCTTTTCTTGCTCCACTTCACATTTCTTGCCCCCTTATCAAAGATTAGAAGATCATACATTTGGGATTGTGTGTAGGGATATTCCACTCTGTTCCATTGGTCTGCAGCTCTGCCTTTATTCCATTACCATGCTGTTTTAATTGTTACTGCTTTGTAGTAAAGTTTAAGTTTGGGGAGGGTGATGCCTCCCATCATCTTTTCCCCAAGAATTGTTTTAGCTATCCGTGGGCGTTTGTTGCTCCATATGAATTTTAGGATTGCTTGGTTCGTTTCTTTGAAGAGTGTCATGGGTATCTTTATAGGGATCACGTTGAATCTGTATAATGCTTTGGGGAGTATTGCCATTTTGACAATATTGATTCTCCCTATCCATGAGCAGGGTATATGTTTCCATTTCCTTATGTCCTCTTTTATTTCATGGAGTAGCGTTCCATAGTTTTCTTTGTAGAGGTCTTTTACTTCCTTGGTTAAGCTGAAAAATTCTTTTTTTAAATTAAAGTCAATTTTTTAAAAAAAAATTTGCTTTTTGAGTCACAGCACTCAGGAGTTACTCCTGGCGGTGCTCCGGGGACCATATGGGATGCTGAGAATCGAACCCGGGTTGGCTGCATGCAAGGCAAATGCCCTACCCACTGTGCTATCACTCCAGCCCCAAAGTCAAATTTTTTCAATGATAAAAAGGAGATCTTTATAATTTTATTCAAGAACAATATTAGCATGTTTTTAAGTAAAGAATGGACTTTAAATATTTAAGGCAATTGTGAGTAGATAGTTGACTAGTATAATTAGCATTCCAAATGTTTATTTCTTTTTTTAAATTGAATAACCGTGAATAGCAAAGTTGCAAAAATATTTATGATTGAGTTTCAGGCATATGTTGTTCCAACACCAGTCCCTTCACCAGAGCCTAAGTGCCCTCAGTTTACCCTTCCATCCTCCATTCTGTGGCAGGTACGTTCACCAACCTCACTGTCTTAGTGTTCCCTTTTCTACTATGGCCTCCTGGTGACAACTTTCCCACTGAAGACCTTCCTACCGAAGAGCATTCTCCTGCCCTTCATTTCTATTGCCTTTGGACCTTTGCTATTCTCCTCTGAGGTTTTGTTATGTCCCACATATGAGAGATCATTCTCAGTCTGTTTCTCTCCCTCTGGCTGATTTCACATGCCATGATACTTTTCAGATCATCCATATTGCAGCAAATTGCACGACTTTATCTTTTCTTAAGCCTGAGTAGTATTCCGTTGTGGCTACGTACCTGATTAGTCCCGTTATTAGTCATCTGTTCACGGGCATTTGGGTTGTTCCCATATTTTGGCTATTGTGACTAGTGCCGCAATTAACTGAGCAGTGAAGATGGTTTTTTCTGCTTTGTACTTTTGGGCTCTTGGGGCATATTCCAAGGAGGGGCATTGCTGGACCATTTGGATGCTCAATTCCTAGGTTTTTTTTTTTTTAAGGAATGTTCATATTGTCTTCCAAAAATACTAGACTGCTAGACATTTCCACTAGTAGTGAATGAGGGTCCTTTCCCCCACATCCTTGCCAACATTGTGATTGTTCTTTTCGATAAATGCCACCGGTCTCTGTAGTGTGAGGTAATATCTCATTGTTGTTTTTATTTTCATTACCCCGATGATTTTTCATGTTTTTTTTTTAACCATTTGTACTTCTTCTCTGAAGAAGTTCCTATTCATCTCTTCTCTCCATTTTTGATAAAGTTTGATTTTTTTTCTTGTAGATTAAAGACCAACAACGTAGGAGAGAACCTAGGAGAAATGGATAGACCCTTGGTCACTTCATGACATGATGAACTACCAGAACTTATGGGACACAGCAAAAACTGTGTTAAGAGTGAAATCTCTAGCTATTGAAACACTCATCACGTGAACTTTCCTCGTCACCAACCAAATTCTGTTCTTCTGTCATTTCTACTTGTAGGTTTCTCATACCCTCTTGTGTCTTAATGGCTGTTGTGCCAGTGTTTCATTGAGCCCCTTAAATACCCTCAACATTTCCCCTCTAAAGTCCTTATTGGATGGGTTCCATAGCTGATTATTACTGGCCGAGTTTTCGGGGCTACCATCTTTGGTCACTAAATGTGGCGGGTGGGGTTCTACATTGCTTTCCCTTTGTGCCTTCAATACGTCAGAGATGACTTTTGTGTAGTGTGTTTTGTGTAGTGTGTGGATAGGCGAATAGAGTTAGAGTGTCGATGTATCCTCTCTGGGGGCAAAATGGTGCAGTTCTGAGTGCTGCTTTCTGGCTCTGGAGAGAGTCCTTCAGACTGCAGCAGGGGCCTTCTGGAGACCCATTGAGCCTGGCTTGCACCCTCAGGGCTCCTGATTCTCTTGCAGATTGACTGGTTTCCTAGAGAGAACATGGGGAGAGCCCCTGGCAAAGACCCTTCTAGTGTCACGGTGCAATCCAGTTCTTGTCCTGGAGCCGTTAAGGGTTTAAAGTAGAGGGCTTTTTATAAGAATTTCACTAAAAATATATAAAAAAATTGCTGTTAGGAATCATTCTTCCCATTCAATCAATTGTCTTTACATTAAACCTGACTGCAAACTGATGATTTAAATTGAGCAGTACTGAAAACTCCCTTAAGAGTATTTAAAGATTAATTATGATGTTAAAGAAATATTGACTTAGTTTAATAAACATTAATGTGTTTGTAATGTGTGAAGACCTACCTCAAAGGATGTGGGAGCATATTTTTAGCTGCGGAATAAAATCTGTATTGCAGCCCCTTCCTGATGTGCTGTGAAACAGGCAGATGGTCTCTGGAGGGCTGACACCATGGCATCAAACAGCACATGTAGCTCGTGAGGAACCCGTGGCTCTTGATTTGTGTCCTCTTTCATATTGGACGCTGGCAGTCTTAGGGAACAGAGCTTAATGTCCAATGCACCTTACTGCTGTTCAGCCAAGATACTGAGAATTGCCATAACCCTGTCAAAAGACAAATGCTTTGGTTTCAAGTATAAGTTTTCCTTCACTGAGAATGATCCACTTGTCAAGAATGGAATAACGCTGACGTGTGCACTGAGGGATGGGGAAAATGCTCAACAGAACTCTTAACTTCTTCCTTCCGGCAGTTCTGAACTTGAGTACCTGAAAAGCAGAGCTTTCTTTTCATCCCCGAATGATGACCTCTCATTTTAATCAACACACCAGAGTTTGAAGACTTTCACTTTTCACTCCTGCCTGTTGCTGAAGTTCTATACACCCTCTGCACTGCAGCACTGTCGTCCTGTTGTTCATCTATTTGCTCGAGCGGGCACCAGTAACGTCTCCATTGTGAGACTTGTT
This sequence comes from Sorex araneus, assembly GCF_027595985.1. NCBI lineage: Eukaryota > Metazoa > Chordata > Mammalia > Eulipotyphla > Soricidae > Sorex > Sorex araneus. The sequence continues at coordinate 100,691,558 of NC_073302.1, forward strand.
GTTACTGATTTTGGCATATCAAATACGGCATGGGGAGCTTGCCAGGCTCTGCTGTGTAGGCGGGATACTCTCGGTAGCTGCTGGACTCTCCGAGAGGGACAGAGGAATTGAACCCGGGTTGGCTGCGTGCAAGGCAAATGCCCTACCTGCTGTGCTATCGCTACAGTACATACATCATCTAGGTTACTCAAATACATATTCATTTTTGTGCTTTTGTCTTTATAAACAGATATGAATTTGGTTTTATGTTATTAATTTGAATTTGGTTTTGTGCTATTAACTTAATAAGCCATTAATTCCATTTATCTTATAGATCCTTTGTCCATATTTTAATTTTTTGATAGCCTTTTCAAACAGTATGGTTGAGGTAAATATTAAATATAAAGCAATATCAAATTTTAGTAACATGAGAGAAATGTGTAAGCTACTAGATAAGGAACAAGTAATGATTTTATCATTACAGATTATATGTCCTGTTAAAAATGCTCATTTAATTCAAGAAAACTTTTAGTACCTGATTATTATAAGCATATATTTAACAGTCTGTCAGTTTTCACTGAATATTCACTGTCACTGTCATCCCTTGCTCATCGATTTGCTTGAGCGGGCACCAGTAACGTCTTCATTGTGAGACTAGTTGTTACTGTTTTTGGCATATCAAATACGCCATGGGTAGCTTGCCAGGCTCTGTCCTGTGGGTGAGATACTCTCGGTAGCCAGGCTCTCCAAGAGGGTTGGAGGAATAAAACCCCTGTCGGCTGCGTGCAAGGCAAACACCCTACCTGCTGTGCTACTGCTCCAGTCCCACTGAATATTAAGTTTTGGAAACATGACTTGAGAAATAAGTAGCTACATTCATCAAAGTCTTCTCTGAATCACTTCAAGATTGTTTGCTACTATTTTACTTACTTTTACTTCCATATATAAAATTAATATTGAAATATAGAACTCAATGATGAATTTATTTTAATTGCATAGGTCATGATTTTTCAGTGAAAATAACTCAACTATATTGGCTTGAGTCAACAAAAATCTCATAAAATGAGATAATCCTTACAATAACAGGACAGTAATATTCAATTTAAATAAAAGCACCTGCCAGGGTGTCGGATAGAATTCTTTAATGAGCGTGAACCCAGACTAAACAGGAAAACTGTATGACCTCTCACTGCACCTTCCCCAAAGACTTGTCCTCACCATTTATTTTTAAACCACAAGTTCTAAAAGATGAGAGTGTGATTATTTTTCTAAGCCTTTAAAGTAAATTCTGGTATAGCTACCAGTAATGCTGGAAATAAATCATTCTAATAAATTTTGTGGAACCTGTTTCACAGAAATGAATGTCAAAGTCCTGTAGATTTCCCTTTGATATCAAAATTGAAGAAATTCTTCAAAGCCCAATACACACATTAGGTGAAATAAAATCTGTGGGTTCAGTGGGTAATTCTGAGGCTTATATACAGATATGATCATCAGACTGAAAATTCCACTCTCGCCCTTTGGGTATTAGATTGATAAGTATCTTCATAGGAGTCTTAACATTCTTTGGATGTTTCTGAAGGTTATATGAGCGTAAGTACCAACACAAATGACTATAGTTTGTCCAACTAATTAATGTCAGCCAAAGAGTTCAGTTTAAAGCATATGTTCAAGCTTTCAAAACAATGGTGAAGTGTAAGGCTGCACAAGAACTTCATGTGCATGGCTGGAGAGCAGTGTTTGATGATGCTGATGAGAATGATAGTTCTGTATTTACTCTGAGTACCATGACTCTTGATTTACAAGAATTATCTGCTTAAATCCTGACTTTGACTACTTGTGAGAGAGTGAAGTTGATTTGCACACCAAAGATCTAACATCACACATACATAACAGCAGCACACACACACACACACACACACACACACACACACACACACACACCACCAACACACTGGCTAAAAAATTATGAAGTCAGTTGCCAAAGTCAGATTATCCAACTAGAGTTCATGTTTCCCACCCAGGAGTTTACTGTATTTGTTAAAATGGGTCAGCTGGGCTCCATGGCTTTACATATGATTAATTTGAAAACAATGTTAGTGGACCACAGACTTGTTACTGCATCAATTCACAACTGTGTTCCTATTCTCTAATTTTCTGTTCTCCATTAGTAGATCCAAGATAACATGTGCTTTCCCTCCAAAGTAAATACACTCCAAGTTGAACTCCAGGAATTCCTATGGAAATTCTGTGGAAAACTAACAGAAAAAAGAGTAGAGTATTTTAGCCACTCAAATCCATCAGTTGGGATCTTCTTGAATAAAACACAGTTTATCCATACAGCAAATCCCATAAAAATTCATAAGTAATAACATTTGTGTAATTCTGTGGAGAGATTTTCAGAGTGAGTGATGACTGTGTACATAATCTGCTAATCTTTGCTTAAGAAAATTATACATACATGCATATACATACATTATATACATATAAATAATATGCATACATACACATATGCATGCACCATACAATATACATGTAAAATAAGCATAAACAAACCCAAAGGCAAAAACACACACACATGTATAAAATCAGTGGTTAAGATGCAGGAGTGGGAGAAACAGAATGTGATATCTGGTTTCTAGATACAATTTTGAAATCAAATGAATATTTTATATAGTGATAAACAATATTAAAACACTAAGCAATCACATTTGAGAATGACATGAAAATGAAGGTGATGGGACCCTGTATTGAGTTGGTTGTATAGTCACACAGAAAGAAAGTCTTGAAAATGACTTTAAAGCAGTATTTGCTTTGATTTGGTGTAGTGAGAGAGACAAGTGGAAACAAGTGAAGGAATTTTTAATTAAAGGTATATAAATGGTGTGGTAGGTAGAGCAATATAGGTGGAGTTTGAGGAAAACATATACTTAAACATATCCATGCATATAGGTACATACATAAACATATATATTTACTTTCATGATATTAAATCACTGTCACTGTCATCCTGTTGTTCATCGATTTGCTCAGATGGGCGCCAGTAACGTCTCCATCCGTCCCAGTCCTGAGATTTTAGCAGCCTCTCCTTACTTGTTTTTCCCAAGGATTGGAGGCTCTTTCAGGGTCAGGGGAATGACACCTGTTATTGTTACTGTATTTGGCATATCGAATATGCCACGGGGAGCTTGCCAGACTCTTCTGTGCAGGCGGGATACTCTCGGTAGCTTTCTTTTCCCCTCTTAGAGGGATGGAGAGTGTATATCAGAGAATATAAGCAAGTATTTAAAACCAAACACATGTGTGCTGCTTTAGGCACTTCAGTGGGCTAGAGTGTAAGCTTCCAGTTTATATAGTTTACACTATATAAAACATATAGTGTAAACTATATGTTTTATATAGTCTCTGGATCTTGGCTGTTGATGGGTGAGGACGCAAAATCTCCTACCCCCCCCCCCCCCCCGTGCCAGGCTGTCTTCACCGGAGCCCCTCAGAGGGGGGCGGGTTGAGTCTCCCTTCCCACCCCGAGCAGAGCCCCAGCAGCTGAGAGCCTCCAGACCCCAGCCACAGCCATGCTCAAGGCCACTATCCACATGCTTGGATGAGCCTCACCCATAAAGGAACTGACAGAGGAACTCAGGTATGCGGGACCTGTGGCTGAGATCTCCAAGCCTGCTTGAATCGGGACTGGGCCTCTTCCACCCAGACCCTGCATTTCCCAGAAGCTTGGCAGTCACACCCACAAACTACCACTGGCACCATGATATTAAACAAATGTGATTTTATTTATTTACTTATTTGGTTTTTGGACTACACCTGACAGTGCTCAGGGCATACTCCTGTCTCTGTGCTCAGGGATCACTCTTGGTGGTGCTTGGAGGAATTATATGCTGTGTTGGGAGTTGAATAGACACGTGTTTTAGCCCTTGTTTTATCATGAAAAGTTTGATCTTTAATGAGTTACTTAGTTAATTTATTAAAAATTATTCACAAGTTTATAATCATGATTCCATCTCCTCGGGTGACATGTACGAAGAGTCTCGGGAGCCATTTGGCTCATAAGAGTCTTCCTCAGCCCGTTGTAGTTTGCTGTTCATGAACCCAAACACATCTGTCAGGTGTGGCATCAGCGGGTAGCCCAGGGGTGTGCAAACAGAAACAGCCCAGAAGGCCCTGAGGGGGAGCAGTGCTGGAGAGAACAAATAAAGCTGAAGTTAACTGACTCCAAGGTCGATTTAGTTCCTCTGTAGGAAGGACCGCCCTCCTTCTCCAGACCAGTCTATGCCGCCTTTGTCCTGATGTACCTCCGCCACACAGTCACGGTACACGGAGACTAACAGTCATCTCCTGAACTGCAAAACCAATGTACATACCACTGTTCAGGAGGACAGTGAAATCAGCTGGCAATTCTATCAAGACAGTCCAGATGCACACAATTTCTGGGTCTAGCTCCCTTATGGGGCTCCAATTTTCGGGAATGTGGGTCTGGCTGAGCTAAGTGGGCTGTGGGGTTTATTTCTCCTGCCCAGTGGCATGGGAGATGCGTCCCACAGTGTAGGACGAGCGCCAATGGGCTATGAGACCCACATCTTTTAGCTTCTTAGCGCACTAAGCTCTACACACAATATTTAGCATGAGAGTTCAATGCACAAAGTATTCTCACTTGGACTGCTATGGTTTCAATAGATTTTTACCACTTTAAATTTTGTTTGTTATTTTATTGCTTTGTGTGTGCGTGTGCTGGCCTGGGATACCATATTTCATTTCATAAGATTTTCACATTTATTTTTAAGATTTGACAGAACAAAGATCTCACAAATAATCAAGAGGTTCCTTTGGATATCTATTATGTATGATTTTGAAGTGAGCGTAAATTGTGAATTAACTGCCTGTGTTCAGGCTGGAGCACAGGCTCTGCGTGCTGGAGCCCGGGTCAGTCCCTGGAACCGCAGGGTCCCTGGAGCACTGGTGGAGATGGCCCCTGAGCTCGGAGCTAGGAGAAACCTCCAAGCACAATCAGGTGTGACCCCTCGAAAAAAACAAAAAGATATGCAAAAAGAAATCTAAACATACTATTTCACAAATATATCATAACACACATTATATTCGTGATACAACTTTCATCTTTCCTCGGGGTGAAAGCTTTTACTGCCAAGTTATTTCTTGAGAATTTAAATTCATTCCAACTACTGAAATGGGGGATTATTGGCTAATACCATGGCGCTAATAAAAATATAGGTACCATGGATTTATGGTATTTAACTCTGACACACTCTTGTTTTATAATTCCCCGAGTGTGTTCCTGCAGACAAGTGGATATATAGCGGCCAGGCGGGGCTGTAACTGGCGCAACACCTGGAATGCACATTTGGGAGACTGTTGGGGTTCGCACAGGGCAGGACTGGCGAGGACCCCAGCACTGGGTGCGATTCCCCCCACCCTGTCTCCCCCCCCCCCCCAGAACAATACTGACAGTCTCTCTCTGCACCTAAGCCAGCTGGCTGGGGCCTGGGGCGTGCAAATGCCAATCCAGATCAACTTAAATAAATTTTCGTTGTGATTGAATATTGGTCCCCACATGAGAGTGTTTAAATCAAAGTGCCTGGAAAAGTTAGTGGGCCAGCCTTAGTATATTGCCTGATATAAATGTTTCCCCAGTAGGGGGGGGGGAATAGGAGTGTGTCAGAGAAAAATGTGTGTAGTTACACCAATAAAGAGATTCTCCTGAGTGAACGTGTATGACTGGGGCCTGTTCCATGCCTGGGAAACTTATAGCCAGTAGAGGAAACTCATAACCTTTATCAGACCTTTTGCTTTTGTTTTTGAAAATTGTTATCCAGAGGTTACAGGTTTTCCCATCTGGGCTTCTATTCCTTGCATAATCCTCTGTCCTAACTCCCATGTTACGCTGAACATCACAGATGACCCTCTGTGTTGGCCATGCCTCTGGAATTTTCCAGACAGCATCCTCGGTGGCTCCCCAGAAGTCTCATTTACAGGAGACTGCACAGTTTAATTCACACTTAATACCTTTCCTTACTGTGTATTTTCATGTTGATTAGCTGCCATCCAGCATTTCAGGGTAGATGTGTTCTTTATGTCTTAGGAAATTTGGGTAATTGCAAATAGATTTTCTAGGTGTGTGACAGATTGTCAAAATCTCAGCATTGAGTAATGATGTAACAAAACACAGCATGTCGTTTCCAGCTACCCCAGAGCTTCTCCAGCTCGATCGATTCCCACCCTAGCAATCCCGTGCCTTACTAGAAAGACAAGAATGGGATCTCTCATTTCAGTGAGTGTAATTTTTATGATAGCTCCTACCTTAGCAAAAATTAATATCTGACCACAGACAGAAACCGTGGGAAAGTGATAATTGGCATAGTTCATCATTGGCCATCTGTGGAGCTGGGTGGTAGGCTTGTCACCGTTCCTTATTTTAATATCTCTTTTTTTTTTTGGTTTTTGGGTCACACCTGGCGATGCACAGGGGTTACTCCTGGCTCTTCACTCAGGAATTACTCCTGGCGGTGCTCAGGGGACCATATAGGATGCTGGGATTTGAACCCGGGTTGGCCGCGTGCAAGGCAAACGCCCTACCCGCTATGCTATCACTCCAGCCCCATATTTTAATATCTCTTCGCCCTTGCTCACTTCTGGCAGAGGTAAGGCCAGTTTTGGCCATTCTAAGGAGACACTCTGAAGCAGAGAACATCTTCCAATGCTGATATATTATCGTTCTCCCATGAGGAAGTGAATCTACCAACCCCAAACACAATGGCTTCCGTAAGCCCAATGTCTTTCTGATTTCCTCTGGCTCTCAGTGACCTTATTCTCACGGCATCTCTGTTTCCATCTTTGTGGTCCAGAAGTCTGACATAACTACACAGTTTTGCAAATGGGGCAATGCAGTGTCTCCTTAAATAAATACCTGCTTCTACCAACAACATTCAAATGAATCAATAAAATGGTGAAAATCCGAGTGGAAAGGTAAACATTAGACCCATAATGTAAATAACCATTTCTTAGAAAACAGCTTGGAAAATTATTTTTTCAAGTGATAAATTCTAGGTCAGAGATATGGAATAATGAGCTGGAGAGCATGATTTGTGTGTGGGACACCAAGTTTGATACCTCACACCACAAGTCCCTCTGAGCACTGCTGGGAGCAAGCCCAGAGCAGCCCCTGCACATGACCAGTTAAGACCCCCCCACCCCCAAATCCTATAATTCTAATTGTGTATGTATTATTGAGCCATACTTTCAACACTCATCCTTCGTGCTTGTTTTATGAGACTTTATATGTATAATTTATTCATAGGCCAATGGGTTGCATTATGAAGGGATCCCAGTAACCTTCCCCTTTGGGAATCATGTTGAAGGCACATACTCAGCGGGTAGAAGGATGGATAACATACAGGAAATTGCTCTGGGCAGGGAAGCGGGTGCCTGTGATGATTCTGACACCAAGTACGGGATAAGAAAAAAGCAACGAAGTCCAGAATTACGTACATTGTCAAGACTCCTTGGAAAATTATTCCAGAATTTGGAATATTCTAAAAGATGTGTATTTATTTTATTGAGTTCATTTTATTCTTTTGTTTTCAGCATGGAAGAGTGATATAGTATAGTGTTTGCTTTTCCTTAGCCTGACTTATGTTACTTAGCATAATCCCCTCTAGATCCATCCATGTTATTGCAAGTGGTAGGGTTTTAGCTTTTTAATAACCCGGTAATATTCTATTGCTTATCTATCTCCTCTTAATAATTATCTGTTAATGGGAAACTGGTTTGTTTTTGCTCTTTTTTAAAATTTTATTTTTGTTTTTAGCTCTTAACTGTTATAAACAGTGCTAGATTGAGAAAGGGGATAAATATACCTCTTTGAAAGCTTTGTGGTTATTAGAAGGGAAGGGGGAATAATGGAGATTTAGTGAGATAAAAGGGATCAATCGTCTGGGGAAGGATATAATTGGATTTTCTGTGGCAAACTTAATATGGCACGTACAGATTTTGCTTTACAATGATGAATACCTAAAAATTAACACACTCTGATGTAGTGTTACTGCAATAGACTGAAAAACAAACAAAATAACTCTGATGCTTCTTGAAGTTCCCACTTTTGCAAACTGTTACCAAGAGAAATGAGCTTTGAAATGGGCATATGTGCATTTTCACAGGACAATCAAGGGCAAATTATGTTCAGCTAACATATGAAGTGGAATTTATGTGTGTGTGTGTGTGTGTGTGTGTGTGTGTGTGTGTTTCCTCCATACATTCCAAAACTAAGTCAGAGTAAAAACTCTAGGAAAATTCAGGCAGGGCTCTAAGGGGATAACAAACATCCAAGGTGGTTAAAAGAATACCAATTCTTTAAAGTTTTCTGACTTTGGCTTCTTTTACAAAGTGAACTTCTCTAATACATTTAAATAGAATTCAATTTAATATATTAGAATTTGCATAAAATTCTTCAAGAGGTGGACTCTAAAAGATCCTGCCTTCACAACTCAGTCTCTAGGTATGAATAAATTTAGAATTCTCGCTTTGCCATCAGAGGCTACTCAAAATATGCTCACGATGTACATCAGTCGATGCCACGTTCCTTCCTTTCAAGGAGCACATCTCCATATGTTAGGAAAAATGGCTTATAGAGAAAAACCCAACACAGCTAGAATATTTAAATTGTCAGTTGAAAGAACCAGGTGATTTCTCACAGTATTAAAAAAGTAAATACCTTAACTTTAAGACAACGTTGTAGAAATATTTCTAACAACAGGAGAACAAAAATCTAGGTTTATTTAACTCTTGCTGTGACATTTTCCAAAAAGCAGAGGGAACTGAGACGTGAGAAGTCAAACTAGAACAAACTATTTAACTATAAAGAGAACAAACACAAAGGTAATAAAAGAAAGTCAATGTGTGCTTAGAATAATAAAGAAAATAAGGTGAGTCCTAAGGATAGTATTCTAGCGACTGGTTACCTGGCAGAAGTAGAACAGGAGCCCTGCATGTATTGGGCCCCGGTTCCGTGCCTGGCACAACCCCATTGGCACAGCACTGCCTGCCCCGCCCCCGCACTGCCTGGTGGGTGCCTCTACCCCCGCCCCCGCGCTAAGATCACCAGGTGTGCCCACTGCAGTGGCAAACACCACCGACCACAAAAGGATAGTGTCCCGACTCTGGATAATTACGGTTACCGTATCATTCCATTCACCGCGGTCAGATTTCCCTTTGCTCCCAGACTCTGAAGACTGGAGCAGATACTCACAGATACTCACTTTCTGAACAGCCTGACTTCACAGTTTGCATTTACCTGCAGGAGACCCCGTTTAACTCTTATGCTAGTTTCAATCAATATTTGCGTGTTTGTAATTCTCTGGTCACTCCATTTCTCATGTTGTCGTGGCAAAAATAATCTCTTTGTCTTCTCTGCTATTTTCTTCAATGAAAATACTTTTTACCTGGCACAACATGTGTGAGATGATCACACACAGCTAAAGTGCTTCGGTCATTCACATCCGACTATTTGATTGTCAAACTTGTTTTATAAATTTATTTAACCCAACAATGGATCTCACTGTCACTGTCATCCCGTTGCTCACCGATTTGTTCCAGCGGGCACCAGTAATGTCTCTCATGGAGAGACTTATTGTTACTGTGTTTGGCATATCCAATACGCACTGGGAGCTTGCCAGGCTCTGCCGTGCGGGCTCGATACTCTCGGTAGCTTGCCGGGCTCTCTGAGAGGGATGGAGGAATCGAACTCAGGTCAGTAGCGTGAAAGGCGAACGCCTTACCACTTTGCTATCTCTCCAGCCCTCAATGGAGCTAAGATACATATTATTACAGATTACTTTGGACAATGAAAGATTACACAAAAACACAATCATGAACTGCTTTATCTGGACAACTAAGAGTTATTTTACTTTTAAATTTATTTTTGATTGTTATAAATAACTTGAATAGGATAGTTTCGTATTTAAAAATTAATGAAAATAAAATCTATCTCATTACTTCTATTTTTAGTTCACTCCTTTATTTAAAATTATTTTTTTCATTTTATGTTAGCAAACAATTTATGTGTATTTTAAATTATAAATGAGTAGATTGACAAAACCTGTCTATATTATTATAGAGTATAAGCATAAAGAATCAATATAGAGCAAATAATAAGCAAAATAAAACAAATCTAGTATTGCTACCATCAAGCAAACTCTAATTCAAAATCTAAATTTTTTTTATACTGGTTAAAATATCATCCCCAAAGTTCTAATGGTTATTATCTTATTTAGTTAACAAAATTAAAATATTAAAGACAAAATTTCAGAGAAATTAAGGACAGTTTGACAAAAATCACAAGGCAATTGTCTAGAAGATTCAGGAAATAAATTAAGCAAACATAGATGGCAACTATAAGATGTGAAAAATCCACCTTTATGTGTGAGAAAATATCACATTTATGATTTTATATTCAAAATTAAAATTTCTTCGCATACACATGAATTGCCACAAATAAAGTATTGCATATATATATAAAATTAAAAAATCAGAAAATTCCACAGGCTCTCATCACTGTATTGGTGCAATAAACCTTGAGTATAACAAAAGGGCTGAAAGGGCATTTATCAATGTATAAATACATAATTCTATATAGGTTTTTGGCATAAGATGAATGTGAGCATTGGATTCAAAATAGTTTATCAATGAACACAATTATTTACTTAGTTATATTGCTTTTCTTTTTTTTACCGTACCTGGCAAGCTACCACCAAGATTATCCCGCCCACATGGCAGAGCCTAGAAAGCTACCACCATGAGTACCCCACCCACATGGCAGAGCCTGGCAAGCTACCCGTGGAGTATTTGATATGCCAAAAACAGTAACAACAAGTCTCACTGTGGAGACGTTTCTGGTGCCTGCTCGAGCAAATTGATGAGCAATGGGATGACAGTGACACTGACAGTGACCACACCTTGCAATGCTCAGGGCTTACTCTTGGCTCTGCAAGAATTACTCAAGAATTACTTCTGGCGGTGCTCAGGAAACCATATGTGATGTCCAGGATCAAATCCGGGTTGGCCACATGCAAGGGAAGAGCCTTACCTGCTGTACTATCTCTCTGGCCCCAAATGAACACAATTATAACCTCTGAAAATCTTCAGTGTTGCAAAGAGAACACAACAGAACATTTATAATTATAAATGTATTTATTGCAAAACAAAGAAATGAAACAAGTAAGATAAAAACGAAGACATACTATTGACTAAAACAAGAAAATAAAAGGGAAAGAGAAGAAATAAATTATGTGAAAATCAATAAGACAAAACTTGGTTCTTTGAAAGCAACAATAAATAGAAAGTCAGTTTTGAAAATTGGTGAAGATAAAAAGAGACATCATATAAATAAGCAGAATTGGAAACATTAAAAAGAAGGTCCTAGGAGAACATTTTAATACTTAAAGTATATAGGAATGCTGCATATAAAGTAGAAAAATTATAGTGAGAATTATAAATAAATTGAAGTACAAATAGCATTTGTGGATTAGAAAACATTTTTTTAAATTCTCAATTTTGTTTATAGATTAAAAGCAACCCCAATAAAAATTGTGATAGTAATTTTTGTAGAAATTGATTTTAAGTTTATATGGAAATACAATGAGCAGAGAGGCGCTCATTTTCAAGCAAATTAGAAAAATACTGGAACACTTAATATGCAAGTATCAAGACTCATTCATAGGTCAGGGTAAGTAAAATAATACAGCGTTGTAATATTAGAAAATGTAGAATATAGAAAATGCACAAAAAAGCCAAGATGTCTCACACACACATGATTTTTTTTTTTAATTTATTTTATTGAATCACCAAGAGGAAAGTTACAAAGTTCTCAGGCTTATATCTCAGTTACACAATGCTCAAACACCCATCCCTTAACCAGTGCCCATATTTCACCACCAATAAAAACAAAAACAAAAGCAAAAACAAAACAAACAAAGAAACAAAAGAAAAAACAGTATACATCCCACCCCTCACCCCCCAACCCACCCCCTAGGTGAGTGATAATTTCACTTCCTTTTCTCTTTACCTTGATTACATTCCAGATTTCAACACATAACTCACTATTGTTGTTAGAGTTTCAAAACAGACTCACTATTTTTGTTGGAATTTATCCCCTAAGAATACAGCTCTATTAATAGGGAAATATTTGATAATAAGTTTTCCACTGATGAGAATGAAGAGATAAAATGTCGCGTGGCCGCGGTAGCGGCCGCGCGGTTTACACAGTCTCCACACATGGGTGCAAGCACTTGCTGGAACCCCAATTCCTAAAGCTGTCTCTGGTTCCCACTCGTTCCACATCCACCGGCTCTGCAGGGGCATGGGCGCCGGGGCCGAAAACCCGGCCGGCCGGAGCCGAGCACGGGCCCCGACTGGGGCTGGCCCTGTATCCCGCGGCTGTTTCAAGTTCAAAGCACACATTTTTTTTTTTTTCCGTGCCACAAGTTCATACCTTCTCAACGGACCCACAAAATGTCGGACACCACGCCTTCTCCCGGAGGGGAGAGAGACCAAGAAGGAAGGTCATTTCCTCCGTTAGCCGGCGTCACACACATGATTTTTGACAATGGTTGTATTTACAGAAACAGGTGAAAGTTGACATTTTTGTAGCTTGTCTTTATAAATTATGGACACACATAATCACACAGATTTTTAAAAAGTTTATTTCTCTGCCACAACATGGAGAAAAATAAAGCCCAAGTAAACTGTAGATGTGAATATAAAAATAAAGCAAGAGTCCTTAAGAGCAACCTTGAATAACCTCAGGAAGCCGAGAAGCTAAAATTTCCTTAAACATATTATGGTAATCAGTAATTATAAAATACAGTCATGAAGACATTCAAACCAAGAAGTCATATTATTTAAGTAGATGATTAAGAGTGGAAAAAGCAGCCACTTAAGCCAGAGATGAGATACAGCATGCACAAAACTGACAAGAAACTCACACCCCCAAAACAGAGAGGCGTCCTACATACCAGTTAGGAGACGTACCAATGAATTTAGAATGTTGGCAAAGAAGCTTTTCTGTTTTGGTGTCTACATTAAGATCATAACAGGGAAATCCAAAATGCAGCCAGGAGGCATGTCCTTGAAAAACGGGTGCTGAAAAACCAACAGCCCTCCCAGGAAATTTTCTGCAAAAGACGAGTGTGAGAGAACAAATCATCAATGGACTTTCTGTGAAATGGCTCGCGACTTTGCGGGAGACTGATTTATACCTTTTAAGCTCACCCTGGCTTCTCCATATGCTAAGATCTGGGGTTTGAAGGGCAGGAATAAGGAGGCCACTGTGAGTCCTGGGGAGGTGTGACAGAGGAGTGCTGGGAGAAGTGAGGACTGGCAGATTTGGTCAATGCGTTTAGGGAGAACGGGCAGGATGGGTGGGCAATGACCGGGAGATCTCAGGAAAAGCAGGTACTTAACACAGAATAGGCATCAGAAGCACAGAGCTTTGAATTGTTATTTTGAAGTTTTTTTAAAAAATCAACAAAACGGAAATAATTTTGCAATAAGCCTTCAAACCTACATCTAGTTTCCTCCTTGGACGTTTTATCGTGCTTAGTTATTACACACCCTTACATGTGTTTACTCTTCTATCAAACCAGTTTCGTGCATGTCAAAGACAATTGCAGGCATTAATAAGCATTTTATAGACATATGCTTGCATGCATATCATTAACTTGGTTTCAATATTTGTTTTCAGTTTAATGAAATTTTTACATGCCATGAAATGTATAAATCATACATATGAAATTTTGACAAATACCTACATCTGGGAAAACATTAATTTTATCCAGTAGCATATTGACATGCTATAATTCTTTATGAGTGCAAAGCTTGTATTAAGTCGTAGAGAAAAGCTGACGGGGAAAGCTAGAATCAATGTGAAAAAATATACATAAAGTTGAAAGTTTAAACTGCATCTAATTATGTTCAGATATTTTTAGCTGTTTTCTTATTAAAATAATAAATAAAATGACATAAAAAATAACTAGGAAAATTCATATAGGGAACACAAAGTTGTTAATCTATCAATTATTTAATATGTTTGGTCTGTACAAGCATTATTACAGCTTTGGTTAATAAGACATATTTCAGGTCTTTCAAGAAAGTACACAGTTGTAGTAAGTCTTGAATTCCATAAATAATAATTACACTATTGGCACAATAAAGTTATTGTCTTCATCTAGGTGATAAAAATAATATTACTAAACATAAAAGTTCTCATAATATTAAAACTATTGAAGAACTCTAATTTTATTATGCAATATTGGGTTATTTGGGGTTGCTTTATTTAATTTTGGAAGTATTCCTAACCAGATGGCACACCAAGAATACAGAATACAATTTCCACTCAGTCAGTAAGTACCTTAAAAGTTACTGAAGTTACTCAGTTCAACTGGTAAACCTCTGTAGATTGAGCATCAACAAACGTGTCATCATCTTTACACATGTTAGTAAAATAGTTTCTATAGGTAGGACTGTAAATTTTTATTTTTGCCACTGGAAAATAATATAGAGGTCTTTAGCTGCAACCAAACCTGTGATGAATATCAAAGCAAAGCTGACATTAAGCCTCTGATGAGCAACGGGATGACAGTGACAGTGATAAAAGGTAAAAATTCTTTTGGTGAAAGACAATAGTTTTAGCCTAACTTTTCTGTTCTTAATATCCACTTGGTTGCCACACACCGTGATCGGGATTACCTTCAAGCTTACAGCGGATCTCTGTGTCTGTCTGCCAGTTAGATATCTTCGAACCGGCTTACACCCGATCTCCCTACCATTCTTGTTTAACTCCTGATGTCATACCAAACATCACCATGGTACCCAGGGCTGGGATGTGATGGCCTGGAGCTTCTCCTGCCTCGTCGTGTCCCACTCATTGAGCTAGTTGGGGCCCAGGTCAGTGTGGAACATGAGCAGATGCCCGTCTGCACCCAGAGTGGCCATGTACTCCTCTTACTCCCGGGTTAGATTCGAGGACTTTTCTAGAGGCACTATTTGATTTCCAGCCACCCATAATTAAGGGTGTGCCTCCTGTCTGCGTCTGGGTCTGCCTGTTGTTGTGTGATCTCAATATACACACCGAAACAGGCTTCCCAGGCTGTCGTCAGCACTGGTTTGAACTGGACTTCGGGTTCTCTTTGGGTACCATGGCCAGGTGCTTCCAGAAGCTTCTGAGAGCCCACCTGACTGAAGGTTCAAGAGGAGTGGGTGACCCTGATTTGGAGCTGGCTGTGCTACTGGCTCTCGCCCCACCAGAGGCTCTCACGACCAGCTTGGCAGCATCGTATGAGCATCCTTAATTTATTTATTTATTTATTTATTTATTTATTTATTGACTTGAAGAACACATTTTTCTTTCGTTCTTTCTTCTTTTTATTAGTGAATCATCGTAAGGTACAGTTACAAACTTATAAACTTTCATGCTTGCCAGTGATACAGTGATCACTTACATCCCTCCACCAGTGCCCATTCTCCTCCACCAATGTTCTCAGTATCCCTCCCACCACCCCCACCCCAACCCTCACCACCCCACCCTGCCTCTGCGGCAGGGCATTCCCCTTTGTTCTCTCTCCTTTTGGGTGTTGTCATTTGCAATAGAGGTATTGAATGGCCACCATGTTCAGTCTATGGTCTACTTTCGGCACTCATCTTTGAACCTGAATGAGTCCTCCCAACACCCTCTACTTGGTGTTCCCTTCTCTTTTATTTCTTCAGGAAACTTCATTTTCAAGTTAAACACTTAATTAATAATTAATTTTTAAGAATGGAATCACTGAGTTACAGTTACAAAGCTTTCATGTTTGAGTTTCCATCATATAATGATCGAACACCCATCCCTCCACCAGTGCACATTTTCCACCACCAATGTCCCCAGTATCCCTCCACCCCCATCCCACCCCTGCCCCTGTCTCTGTGGCATACTATTTCCCCCATACTCTCTCTCTACTTATGGATATCATGGTTTGCATCATGGTTTGATAATGAAAAGTGACTATGTCTGGTTCTTTATCTATTTTCAGCACACATCTCCCATCCTGAGCAATCCCTCCAACCATCATTGCCTTAGTGATCCCTTTTCTATTCCATCTGCCTTCTCCCCCAGCTCATGAGGAAGGCTTCCAACTATGGAGCAATTTTCCTGGCCCTTGTCTCTGCGGTCCTTGAGTGCTTGTCTCATATTATGTCATTTTATATCCACAAATGAGTGCAGTCCTTCTATGTCTGTCCCTCTCTTTCTGACTAATTTCACTTAGCATGGTGCTCTCCATGACCATCTACTTATAAGCAAATTTCATAACTTCATCTTTCCTAACAGCTGCATAGTATTCCATTGTGTAGATGTACCAAAGTTTCTTTAATCAGTTGTCTGTTCTTGGGCACTCAGGTTGTTTCCAGATTCTGGCTATTGTGAACAGTGCTACAATGAAAATACAGGTTTAGATAGAATTTCTATTGTGATTTTTTGTGCCTTCAGGATATATTCCCAGAAGTGGTATTGCAGGGTCATATGGAAGCTCAATTTATAGTTTTTGAAGGAATGCCCATATTGTTTTCTAAAAAGCCTTGACCAGTTAGCATTCCCACCAACAATAAAAGAGAGTCCCTTTCTCCCTGCATCCGTGCCAGCACTGGTTGTTCTTGTTCTTTTTGATGTGTGCCAGTCTCTGTGGTGTGAGATGATATCTCATTGTTGTTTTGATTTGCATCTCCCTGATGATTAGCAATGTGGAACATTTTTTCATATACCTTTTGGCCATTTGTATTTCTTTTTTGAGGAAACTTTTGTTCATTTCTTCTCCCCATTTTGGATGGGGTTGGGGACTTTTTTCCCTTGTACAATTCTACAAATGTCCCGTGTATCCTGGATAGTAACTCTGTGGATGAGCATTCTTTAGAGGTGCTCATTCAGCTGCTCTTCCTGGTGAAGATACTGGCCCCCATGAAGACAAAGTTGGAGCCAGTTTCACATCCCGGTGCCCCTGCTGTCAGCCTTGCCCTGTGCTCCTCACCTTACCAGACAGCTCAGTTGGACACACGCTGAAGTGCAGTGGAAGAGGATGAGTGGGCTTCAGGGTGATTGTGGCAGTTTATAAAAAAATTCTCATGTTGAGGCTGGAGCGATAGTTACAACTGGCCAGGTGCTTGCCTTTCACACCACCCGCTGGGATTCGCCAGCATCCCATAGGGTCCCTTGTGCACCCCTGGGGGTAATTCCTGAGTGCAGAGCCAGGAAGAAGCTCTGAGTACCATCTACTGTGGCCCAGAAATAGAAGAAATTTTCTCATTTTTGCGCCCTGCATATTTAGCTGATTTAGAATGGTAATTGTGTCCTTTGAGTTTTGAATATTAGACTTTTGCAGTTCCATAACTGTATTCGTGGTGAAATCCTTTTTTTTGGGGGGGGGTGTTACACCTGGCAATGAACAGGGGTTACTCCTGGCTCTAGCCCCTCGTAGTAAAATCTTGTCTGTTATCGTCATTACATTTCTTTTCATTTAGAATCAGAATACAATTGTACTTCAAATATCTAAAAAGAAAAAATATGAAAATTAATTTGGTCTTCATTTGTCATTGAACCATAAAGAAACAAAGATTTCATGTTATTTCTTTTAAAAATATTCTTTACTGCTCTTGGCTGTAATAGAAGCAGTTTGTTATAAGTGACGTGATTGATTCCAAGTTTACTGTTTCATCTGAGAAATTTGTCACCAGTAAGTATTTAAAACCAACCAGCCAAACAGAAATGATTTTCCACTTTCCTCCTGTATGGAGCACAGAATTGTTACTTTTTAAAAAGAATTTTTTTTATTGAATCACCATGTGGAAAGTTACAAAGCTTTCAGGCTTAAGTCTCAGTTATACAATGCTCAAACACCCATCCCTTCACCAGTGCACATATTCCACCACCAGGAACCCCAGTAAACCTCCCTCCCACCCCCCAACCCCCACCTCCCCACCTGTGTAGCTGATAAATTTCACTTTAATTTTCTCTTTACTTTGATTACATTCAATTTTTCAACAAAAAACTCACTATTATTGTTCAGAGTCCCCCCCCCCCCAAGTCAGACCTGTTGAAAAGGAAGCATTTGATAACGGTTACATTTTGACCCAACTACTCTTATAATTTTTTCCTCCTCAACTTTTCAGGATAAATGAACTGAATTCACCTCTTAAAACTGGATAGCAATTGGATAAAGATTATCTGGAGATAATCAGATTTAGT
Source organism: Sorex araneus (assembly GCF_027595985.1). Lineage (NCBI taxonomy): Eukaryota > Metazoa > Chordata > Mammalia > Eulipotyphla > Soricidae > Sorex > Sorex araneus. The sequence continues at coordinate 100,709,826 of NC_073302.1, forward strand.
ACATAAAACTTAAAATTCTGCTTCCTTATTCTTTACGTGTATTTGTTTTAGCCCATTGTACCATCTATACTTGGAATTTTAAAAAGAACAGTTAAAAACTTGTAGGATTTTCATGATGTTATGATTCTATGATAGAAAGCATTCACATCTCCATTAGCTGTCACTCAGAAGTTATGGAATGCTCGGTTATTTTTATTGTATATTTCATATACAATAAAATGATAGTTAATACTTTACTTAAAAAGAGCAACTGCTCCTTATTAGGAAATAAACTGGTGTTGGCTGTTTTCAACAGTTCATCCTTCTCAAATCTCAGAAGCAGATGCTTTCCAACTTTCTCACAGTTTCCTGCATAAAACACACAAACACATACAGCTTACAGCTTGAGAATACAAGGAACCCCTGAGACATGCAGAAATGAGGTCAAAGTGACAGTTTGAACATTTCAACAGCCTGGAACAAACCAAGTGCCCACATCATCTAAACCTAATCCCCAAATTCCAAGCCATTAATCACAGTTGGGATTTGGAGAGAAGTCCAGGTTCCTTCATGAAGTCATTTAGAATGTCATCCAGGGAGAATTAAGAGTCTGTCTTATCAGCTTCCCTGAGCATTAGATCATCCGGAAACGATGAGGAAAGATAAAGGAAAGCCAAGAACCAGAGCCATGAAACAAAGGCGTGGGAACGTCTTCTAAAGAAGGACATGATGTAACCGAGAAGAGGCAGCTTCTCACAGACCACCTAGCAACTAAGTCATCTAGTTAGTTTCCAAGGTTCTACTATATTTTCTGCATTTTTTTTTGCTTTTTGGGTCACACTGGTGATGCTCAGGAAATACTCCTGGCTCTACACTCATGAATCACTTTGGAGGTGCTCAGGGGACCATGTGGAATGCCAGGGAGAGAATCTGGGTAGGCTGCATACAAGGCAAACACCCTCCCTCTTATACTATCGCTCTGGCCCCTATTTTCTGCCATTACCCCCCCCCATGTCCCCTTCCTTTCTTTGCCTGCACTAAGGGGCCAAGGTTCGCCTTCGATGACCCAAATGGCAAAATGCTCATCTTTCTTTTGGTTGAATAATTTTCCATTTTTTATCTTCACCCCTTATAAATATTGGTAGACAAATAGATAGATATTATATGTATATATATAGCCATACTTTAGATTTAGTTTTTTAATATTATGAGGAATTTCCAACTTCCCCCCAAAGTTTCTGCATCATTTGTATATTACTTCTATTAACCAACAATCTTTGAGCTGCAATGTGTCAACTAACAAAGCCCAAACACTGAAACCCCAAATGTACCTTCAACACATTTGTCTCGCCCCCCTATTTTTTTCACATTTGTTCTATTTTATATCTGAGACACATGTTAACTTTTGGTGCACTCCTAAAACATCTCAGGTTATAATGCACTGTCACCTTAATAAAAGACCCAGTGGTATAAGAATTGAAGGCTGAAGGTAGTAAATTCATGAATAATGGCCCATAAATACCACTGAGGGAGGGAGCGATAGCACAGCTGTAGGGCATTTGCCTTTCATGTGGCTGACCTGTGTTCGATTCCTCCACCCCTCTCGGAGAACCCGGCAAGCTACTGAGAGTATCTCGCCCGCATGGCAGAGCCTGGCAAGCTACCCGTGCGTATTGGATATGCCAAAAACAGGAACAATAAGTCTCTCAGTGAGAGATGTTACTGGTGCCCAGTTGAACAAATCGATGAGCAATGGGATGACATGACAGTGACAGTGACAAACACCACTGGCATTGAGGTCCTCACATGGCTCAGGTTATTTCTCCAACTGTAAGGAGACACTTTTGGCCACCTACACATTTACCAGATATTGTCACCTTCATATGAACATTTCTGTCCCTTTCCTCCTCTCTGGCGTGGTGGCCATGATCTTTATGTGAACAGTGAGTAGGAGTTCTGGGATCTTGGTCTTTAAGTCAGACAGTTCAGGAATGTTCTGCAGCTGGCAAAGACTCTTGGGCCACCTTTCTCTGGAAGCTACCATCACCTGACGATTATTTATTGAGATGACAGACACAATCATTTTACAATCTCCATTTTTATGATGCCTTTAAATTCTAAACTTTTCATTCCTGAGATGAGGTATTACTTGAGTTTTAAATAATTCTGAAATCAGTTCTTTCCTCTAATGCCATCAAAAAATTTTTCTAGTCTACACCATTGGTATTATTGAATACTGGTGTTAAAGAGTCTAGGGAATTACTGTGCTGTGGGCCTTTTATTTTGCAAGGTAAAGTTCTAAGTTTTATGAATGCCTTTCACCCTTACATAAATTTCTCCCCACCAAAACAACAACAAATAACTAAATACACCCTCGATTACCTTTTATAGTATGACAAAATCACCTATAAATACTCTTGACCTCCTCATTGCTTATTTCCCAAATCCATCTTTATGTAAAAAATTTTAGATCCAGATTTATCATTTAAATGTAATTATCCTGGAAGAAGCTGTACAAGATGCACTGCTTATCAGCCTGCTTTCTTTCACTTCTATTTGATTTAATATTCAGGCTCATCGAGATGAAATGCATGACCGGAGAGGGGTATATTCTACAGAGGTGTATTTATATGTTCACTTAATCTTAAATTAGCATATGTGCTTGCTTTAGTTAAAACCACATGTAAATAGAAAAGAGCAATATTTTTTCTAAGACACAAAACTATGTTTAGTGTAATCATGGATAGATTTTATCAGTCTCAGAGCATTAATGTTATAAGGATTTTACACAGAGTATTGACTGATTTAATGTGAAGTGCAGTAAATTATCTTAACTGGAAGAGTCAGAAGTCACTATTAAAAAGCAGTTTAATGCCTCTTAACTGTTTTGCCCCATAAGAATATCTATACACTAAAAATTATACTCGTTTTATGAATTCGTGGAGCTAGTAGGGAACCTGAGAATATTTTAATACATAGTTTTTACACAGAATATTTTAATAGATGGTTTTTACACAAAAAATGGGACTTTTCCCACTTAAAACGTGTGCCTTTGGGAATTACAGTGAATTGAAAGCAGGTGAGATGCTCCTCACTTGTTAGCACAAGTTTTGGGGGAGGCCGTACCTGGCAGTGCTCAGGGCTTATTCCTGGCTCTATGCCCAGGGCTCTCGTCTCTGGTGCTCAGGAGACCATATGCAATATAGGGCTGGACATATGCAAAGTGTCCTAAACCACCCTTGTGCGATCTTTATTCTCTGTCCTCAAAGCACAGACACCCTCCAGCTCAGGGGCTGTTTCTGGCTCTATGTTCAGAAGGGATTCCTAGAGGTGCCCAGGTGACCATGTACTTTGCTCTGATGATTGGAACGGGAGCTAGTGAGATACAAGGCCAGCTCACCTGATCCCCAGTTCTATCTCTCTGGCCGCAAGTATATGTTTGGATACTTAGAGTCTAGTAGGAAAATGAAAGGTGTCCCCTAATGGAGCCTATTCATGCCCACAGACACCTTAAGTTCTCATTTTGATTCTTGCTAAATCAAAATGTCATCCAGGAAATTAAAGCTCAAAGTCTTTTGAAAACTAGAAAAACTGGTTCTTGAGATTAAGGGGTATAGAGAGGGGAGAATAACGGATTTCAACTGTTTCTTGGAGATCTAGTTTTACAAAAGTAATTTTCATATCTTAACTATTACCATGCCCCCATGTACCATTCAATAAGCTCTTCAAATCCACGCCTCCTTGACATTCACTGAGATTCTATGCTTGCAATTAAATGTTGTCATGTGACTGGGTCATTGGAACGTTGGTCAAAATGATAAGGATTTACGTCCTGTAAGAAAATATCCATTCCAGCTTCTCAGTCCCATCTTCTTTTCCAGCAAGGGGAACTCATAAACCCTTGGAAACAAAGATGACAGAGCTGGAATTGTCTTCGTCTGCTAGTCAAGCAAGTAATAACCTCTATTGGTCTAACCTGGGTGTTTTGATCCATGATTGTAGCATTTGAGAATCCCCAATGACTACCGCAGACAAGAGCATTTCACTTCAATATCGATGGCAGGAAGTCACCTAAGGTCTGTTTGAAGTTATCTGCTTCTGCAGAGGCCCCTTTCAGCCACTGCAAGTGCCTGTGTTCATCTGGCAAAGCAAGGCGAGCTTCCGGAACTCTCCCTGTCACGGTGCTCTACAACCCTCCAAACAGCCGCCCACAGCAACTTCCAAAGTGATTTCCCATTGATATTTCTGGAAATCCAAGTACTTTAAAAGGAAATTTGACCCAGGCCTCCAGTTTCCTCTTTAAGCATCACGGTTGATGTCTTTGGTACTCTGACTTGATCTTTGCCCTGCTCTAAGACTTCCTCGAACTGCGTTATCACTTCTTCTGTCTTTCCCTCGCTCTTTCCCTGAGATTTCTATTTCTCCAAGACCCTCCCCCAGCTTCCAAGCCAGATGATACCAGAGCACCAACCCCAGGAGCAACTCTCTGCCTGTTTCAGAGGAGTCTTTTCTCCTTGCGATCTTCGAGATCAGTGATAGTGCTTACTGTATAATTTCCTTCACCTAAATGCTAGGTGACAGACCCTGGACAGAGCATATTCTCAAAAACTTACTTAAAAAATGAGATCCGGTGGGCTGGAGTGATAGTACAGCTGGCAGGGCATTTGCCTTGCATGCATCTGACCTGGGTTCAATCCGTGGCATCCTATACGGTCCCCTGAGCACTGCCAGGAGTAATTCCTGAGTGCAGAGCCATCAGTCAGTCCTGAGCACAGCCAGGTGTGACCCCAAAAAGCAAAAATTAAAAAATAAATAAATACATAAATAAAATGAGATCCAGAGTCCAAAATCCAGAGAGTATTATGCTTTTTCATTTATGGGGGGGCCATTGGCGTCAATGATCCTATGAAGGGTGGACTCTAAAGACTGAGATGGTCATTTTGAGTCCCTTTATATGCAAATTCCCACCCCACCAGTGCAGGAAGCATTTCAATCTTTACTGTGCAATATTTTCTCAAGGGAAGATGCATAATGATAGTAAGGCAGAGGGCAAACGTGGTTTCAAGATCGAATACTCCCTGCTAATGGGGTTTCCTAGACTTGCTGTTGAGAACGACAGATTTGCTTTACTCATTCTCCATACTTCTTTCTTTTTCCACTGCTCTTGTCCTCAACTTGCTTTCTATGTGAGTGGCATGACAAGAGAAAAAGAAGGAAAAGAATAATGTTTTATACAACTTTGATTTTGTCCTCTTTTGCCCTCAGAGGGTCATGGTAAGGACTTCGGAAAGAGATTCTCCCAAATTAGAGGTGGGGAAAGATGAGATGGGGATGCTATTTTCCATGCTGGGGCAGGGAGGTCTGAATGATCAGGACACAATAGTTCAAGGAGTCCTTAGGATGAGAAGTGAAATCAGGCAAGAACAAGACAGAGAGTAAAACCTTGAAATAAGGATACAGTCTCCCACCTTAATGGATGGCCTCTTAAGGATAAGCCTATTCCTGAGTACAGAGATTGAACTCATTGTAACCTCAAGGCATCTGAAGAGTTCCTTCTTGACAAAAGTTACTGTAATGCAAGCTATGGAAAATCATGAGTAAAATCTGAATATTCACTCTGATTTATCCCTGGGCCTTGCTAACTCAAGAGGACTCTGTAACCTCCAGCGAAGAAGTGGGCAGAGGGACCATGGTAAAGCCAGAAGTTTGACTCACACCAGGACTATGTGGAAGCAGGATTCTCTATGTATCACCTGTGTACAGGCAGCCAGGATGCGTATATTTATTAATACCAAGACTTTCTTCCAAGCACCTGGCCACTGCTTCCAACACCAGCATCATAGATTCCCAGACATTATCCAGGCGATGTCTCTTTTTTCCCTTACCTATTTTATTATTTGAATTTCCTGGACCACAGCATGCAAATATTATGTCACCAAATGGGTAAATTGAAAAAATTAAAGAGAATTTCTCCAAAAAGTGACAATAAGTGACTTGTTCCTTGGGTTAGGAACAAGAGAGTTTTCAAAAGGGTTTTCCAAGCGAAGTCTTCATTTTTCGAAAGTTCTGAGTTCAGGCAAGTGATTAAACAGGGGAATGTGTGGAGAACATACCTTCCAGGTAAACGGAAGCGTGCACAGCACTTGGAGCAAGCCCACTTCCTGGCGTGTGCTCTAATGATGTAGACGAACCTCTCATCCACCTAAATCATACAGGACCAGCACACATTCTCTTCGTAAAATCCCTAGATGTGTGAAGGCATGGCGCCTCTGGGGTTCTCAGTGTACCACTCCCACCGCTGGGCTGGGGGTGCTGATGTTCTCAATTGCACCAACATCAAACTCCATCACCCAATACTTCTGGCTGTCTTTCTGCACCTCTTGTGTCTACTCCTTTCTCCCGCCCAATAATAAAGTTACCATCTTTATTCTGAACTCTGGATCTAGTTCTTAGCTTTGTCTTCTACCTCGTGCTACCCTTCCAGGCTCTGTAGCCAAAGGGACATGATAAGTACAATCACTGTAGCACTGTCATCCCATTGCTCATCGATTTCTCCAGCGGGCACCAGTAACATCTCCATTGTGAAACATGTTGTTACTGTTTTTGGCATATCAAATATGCCACAGGTAGCTTGCCAGGCTCTGCTGTGCGGGTGGGATACTCTCGGTAGCTTGTTGGACTCTCTGAGAGGGACGGAGGAATCGAACCGGGGTTGGCCACATGCAAGGCAAACGCCCTACCTGCAATGTTACAAAAAACATTATCCATTTAAAAATAACATACAAATAAAATGCACCATTATTTGCCCTGAAATTCTTGAATGACCGCTCATAGTCCCCAAGGTCATGATAAGCCACCCTGCTCCCAAGTCTTCCAGATCTGGTCTTTCCTTTCTCAATCTAATCACTTCTTTGATGAGCAAAGGCACCTGACTCTTCCCCCACAGCCCAGGGCAGGGCTCATTGAAGAATAGTCTTATGGGTCCCTATCCTTCTCCTTCAGGTGTTAGCTGGCATTTCCTTTTGCAGGACTCTCTTTTCTGACCTGAGCTAGCTAAGTTGGCCCTGCACCCATTCCCCAGTTCTGTTAGTAAGGGGCTAGGTCTGGCCTCCTAGGAAGATGGGATGCCTTGCGCTTAGCATCTCCTGGCTTTGGTCGGTACTTAAAAATTGCTCCTGCTTCAATCAGTTGCATTTGTCCTTCAGAATCTCAAATGCTTATGACACAAACGCAAACAATTTAAAACTCGGTGTCTTTTTGCGCATGATGATTTCTGGGACAAGTTAAATGATAAATTTTCTCTTCTAAGTGGCTCCAAAAAGAATGAGTTTCTGCAGAGTAAATAAAAACCAAAAGGCACAGAGCTTTAAAAGTTAAATTTAATGACCTCTAAACTCAAACCTGCACTAGGAATAAGTGGTTTTGTTCATGCAGAGAATTGTGTGACAGCTTTTCTGAGGAAGATAAAGTGGTTTCTTTTTTTATTCAAAATGTGCTTCTCATTGGAACCCTTAAAAATTAATTTCCTGGTGGGAAAAGGAGGAACTACATTAATAAGCAAAAAAGACTCATCATTTACTAAATTTGTGTATTTAGCAGAAATAACCCCCAAACCTAACATTCTTGGAGAATACGTGGCTTTTTTTCCTCTGGCTGTTTTGTTATGTTTTGGTCTGTTTTTCTCTCTTAAGAGACTGCTTTACATTTTCCTATCATTTCTTTTTCTTACTTCGCTTCATAAATTATGCCCACAATCTATAAATGACCCAATATAAAATTGAATTCTTGCTGAATGCAGTTGCCAGAAGGAAAAATATATCCCTGCCTTAAAATGTAATGAACGCCTCTCCAATGAGAATGCTGCATTAGAAACTCTCAGATATCGATTTTGACATGTAATTGTTTGAGCCCGTGTTGGAACTCATAAATTGTTACCGGCAATAACTAACTGAAAGTGTTTGCATGCTCTGCTTGACTTCGGATACTATTTTATCACCTAGATGAGAGTTCTCCAAAATTTTCAGGCTCTATGAAGCGTTTAGATGAGAGATGTCCTGGCTATGGATTCCTCTCCCAGAGAACAGTCTCTGGAAACTGCCTGACAACGGCACGAGGCACCTCAGAACCTGGCCTCCCTTTTGGAAAAACAAAGACAGACAGCTGGGAAGCATGTGAAATCCTGAGGCACGTTACATTGGCTGGATTATGCTGAGTTGAATGTATGTGAGAGAAGAGCACTGTGCCACAGAGATGTGACGAAAGCCTCCTGAGTTGTAATCCCAGTAAAACCAAGTTGGAAGGACTCATTTCAGTAATATACCTTATTCACTACAGTCCATGAAAAATATCATTGTTTTGTGAAAACAGACACTGGATCCATTTGAAAGTGAAGTTGGAGTTTCCTGGGGGAAGAGAAGCTCCATTTCTGAGAGTACGAGGCCAGAAGTGAAGGTCAAAAGCTGAAGCAGGCAGCAATTATATAACGAACAATTGTTTGAGCGTGCAGCTGGGGAACCATCATCCTCATCAGAAGGGCTAGTCACCACAGACCTTTTCCAGAGGAAAGAATTCGTCACCATTTATGCATCTCAAGACTTGTCAGCACTACCAGCTTTCTTTCACACTTACCTTATCTTCCTCTTTTCTTTATACACACCTACACACACAAAAATTTTTGGTGTGCCATTGTAGTTTTCTAGCCACATGAGTGTATTTCAAGTAGCATTTTTTTCCTCCATGGTAAATAAGAAGGATTAGCAATTTTTATATATATATATATTTAAAATTTTTTATTAGAGAATCACTGTGAGGTACAGTCACAAACTTATAAACTTTTGTGTTTGCATTTCACTCATACAGTGATCATTTACCCATCCCTCCACCAGTGCCCATTCTCCTCCACCAATGATCCCAGTATCCCTCTCACCACCCCCACCCTGTCCCCCACCAGCCCACCCTGCCTCTGCGGCAGGGCATTCCCTTTTGTTCTCTCTCCTTTTGGGTGTTATTGTTTGCAATAGAGGTACTGAGTGGCCTTCATGTTCGGTCTATAGTCAAGTAGAGGATGTTGGGAGGACCCATTCAGGTTGAAAAATGCGAATTGAAAGTAGACTATAGACTCAAGTAGCATTTTTAAAAAGCAAAACAACATCACTTCTGTTTAGCAAAATTTATTTAGGAAAGACTCAAGAGGAGAAGAAGAGAGGGAACAGGTGTTCAGAAGAGAACATGGCCTGAGAGAACAGCCTGGAAGGGGACAGGCACAGGCAAGCTAGTGTGTTGTATTCCAGGAAGAAGACCTGCTCGGAGAGGAAGCCAGGATTGCTCGGGGAAGGAGGATTTTGGGGGGATGTAAGGGTGTGGAGTCACACCCCGTGATGCTCAGGGGTCACTCCTGGCTCTGCACACGGGGATCACACCTAGCAGTGCTTGCGGGACAACATGAGAGTCCTGGAGGTTTGTGCATACCTAGAAATTAATCCAAGCGTCATGGGAATCATGTTTCCCATGAGGGGGCTGTTGAAGGTCCCTTCGATCCCATCCCTGACACTGTGGAAGGTCCCTTCACAGTAGATTCTCCTGCAGGTTCTCCTTTGCTGAAGGCTGGGCCTCTATCTGGGTGGGAACTTGGATTTCTGCATCTGGGTGGTGCTTCAGTTTCTCCTCTCCTAAGGGCTCGGGATTTGCATGTCAAAGAGATGTGGTCATCATGCCCTTGGGCTACATCAGGGCTAAGAAAGCTCCTCTTATTTTATTTTATTTTTTTGGTTTTTGGGTCACACCTGGCGATGCACAGGGGTTACTCCTGGCTCTTCACTCAGGAATTACCCTGGGGTGCTCAGGGGACCATATGGGATGCTGGGTCGGCCCGCGTGCAAGGCAAACGCCCTCCCTGCTGTGCTATCTCTCCAGCCCCAAGAAAGGAAAGCTCCTCTTAAGTTTTATTATTTCCCTAATGTACATTACCAGGTCCCCCTACCCTCTTCCTACTACATATTCCCCACCTCGGGTCTCCCCCTTAAATCTTTAAGGGTTGCATGGGTGAGGTCTGTCTTCTATAACTCCTACACGCTGACAAATGGATGCAGACCCTGCCATTGTAAGGGAGTGAAATCTCCTGCTAACTTAGTATTAATGGAGCCCGGACCATGATTTATTGGGTTTGAGAGTTAACAGTCTACACAACCTGAGAATTGTGTTCAGGGGAGGACTTGAAGAGCAAGTGTACCGGATAGCCATTCTCAAATCCCAAATAAATACTTGATTTCTTCTCATCTTGGGTCTTTAGTTTTAGTTTATCCATGTTAACATGTGGTAGTATGAAAAATTATAAACAAAGTCAAATATTATACTTGATTTCTAACACACCGTTGGCAATTCAGCTTGTCTTTTACGCCTCTTATCTTCTGTGTCTTCAGCCGATCTCACCTGGGATACTCAACAGCCCTGTGGCTGGGCAGCAGAGGCCGCCCTGGGGACAGCAGCTCTGCCGTCCAGCCAAGGGAGGCTGACAGGAGCCGGGGCCGCCAGAAGAGGCTCTGGGAGAAGGATGACCTTTCCTTTACTGATGATCTGGTCAGGAGAGGGTGGATGGGAACTGGCTGGCTTTGCCTGTGACTGGAACAAACACGAAGGTGTGATCTGGACTTCTGCCTGGAGGGTAGACACAGGATCCCTGGAAGGTATGTGGACAGAAGGTAAAAGCGCTAAAAAATAAACCTGCACGTGATTAAGTGTGTTTCAGTAGGTGTACCGGAACCGGTACGAAAGCAGGAGCTTTTAGTGAATCATCTATAATATGACATCTTTATAGTGATGCCGATGTTGCAGTTATTACAGAATCCCGCATTTCCTCCTCTCTCAGTTTCCACAGGGTTAACACCCGGCAATGTCTGTTTATCTGCAATTATGAACCCTAAAGTTCATGCTTCACTTAAGCTCCTTTCGTTTTCTTCTCAGGCCTTTTTCCGGCTCCCGTTCTTTCGAGGATGCAAATTCTATTAATGTGCTGTGCAGCCAGAGACATCTCCTGACTGGCAGCTGCTCAGCCTCTCTTTGTTGGCGTAACTGTGACTGCTGAGAGTCCTGGGCAGCCACTGGGCACAGTGTCACTCCGTTGGCACTTCTCGGGAGTTTCCTCAGGATTAGACTGGGAAGGATTCGTGGTTGGTCACAGGGGTGCAAAGCTAGTCTCATCACATCTTTCGGACAGCCCCATGAGCATGACGTCATTTTTGGTGTTGGCTGTTGTAAAACACTAATGGTCGCCGAAGGGGTGCGTGCACTCGCGGGCTCTCCGGGCGGCTCTGTCTCACCGCCCAAGTTCGGTGCTCTGGAACCGCTGTGTATGGGCTGGATCAGGACTGCAGGTGGTCAAGGACAGGCGAAGGAAGAACGAGGACCAAGCTGGTTGCTGATTAGTTACTGTTTATTCAATCTTCCATCTTTCTCATCTCCCGCACTCCCAGCTCCGGCCTCTCTCTGGATCAACTGCAGCCTCTCTCTGGCTTCTCTGTCTCTCCTCCTACTTGTCTCTCCCACCTTGCCCTCTAGGCTATATCCAGCCAGGTAGCAAAATCAACATAAGAAAGCCCTTCCTGACTCTTAAGGTTTTTTTTTTTCCTTAGTCCAAACACTTATTAACATCTTAATACTAGTTATTTTTGTATGGACATAGCAAGAGATACATTGAGGCTTGCAAGGCAGCTCTCCTGGCAACATCTTGCCACAGACTCAGACTACAGCACTCAGGCCAGATTAATCATTCCTCACCCTAGCAGGGTCCAAATCTAGTTATCACTGTTTGGATCATGACAACATTTGTCCATGATCAAGCTCTTAACTTATAGTTAAGCATTAGGCACTTTGGCCAGGCCCATCTCGATGCCAGGGTAGCACACAACTCACCATTTGCCCTGGGTCCGTCTCGTCCCTCGTCGGGACCTCGCTTTTGGGGGTGCTAGGAAGTAAGGGCAGCTGAGGCTTAGGTCGAGAGAACAGATGCCCAGGAGGAAGATATCATGTAGAGTCAAATGACTCCCAGGTTACAAAAGCATAGCATTTGCTAAGTCTTCCTGTGTCCATACAAAAAGGACATTGCTCTGAATAAAATAAGAGAAAAACAATATTTACAAGTCAACAGAACACTAAGAAAGAAGCTACAAATAAACAAAGAGGAATGGGAGTAACCCAATAAACCTAAACTACCTGAGGCTATGTTATCCTATAGGCTGTGGTCCCCTGACTCTGCTATCTTTGTCAGGTTTTGCCTCTGGAAATGAGCCCCATCTCTCTGGGCTCTGTGAGCAGCCTTCCAATGAAATCCAGTATTTCTCTATTTTGTTGGGCTGGAGCAATAGCACAGCGGTAGGGCGTTCACCTTTCTCGAGGCTGACCCATGTTTGATTCCTCCACCCCTCTCAGAGAGCCCGGCAAGCTACCGAGAGTATCGCACCTGCTTGGCAGAGCCTGGCAAGCTACTCGTGGCATATTGGATATGCCAAAAACAGTAACAATAAGTCTCACAATGAGAGACGTTACTGGTGCCCGCTCGAGCAAATCGATGAGCAATGGGATGACAGTGACAGTGACTCTAATTTGTTGCTCAGCTGGTTCCTGCTTGGGTCACTGGAAGTGATGTCAGTTGGCTCCTGTCTCTGGAGCACACCACACCCCCCTTCCCCCCATCATTGTGGGCGCTTTGAGCACTTTCCGAATTTCTGGCACTATATGATGCTCCAGACTCATGGTGTGTATTTACATCGTTGTCTGAAAATTATCCATTTCTCTAGAAAGCCTTGCTTTCTTTTATTGGAGACCACTCCTAGAAACGATAGCTGGGCACATCAGTGCCCATTGCCGGGGTGGGGGTGTCCCTCAGCAGAAAGAGCAAGGAGATCGGTGTTTGCAAACTGACACATGGACACAAGTTGTCGTGTTTCTGTGCGTATCCATCTGCAGCTATGCTACGTTAGAGGCAGCTCGTACTGATGTCCTGCTCTGACCCACGGCCGCCGGTACTCATAGCTTCATCCCCTTCTTACCCTTTCCCCTCCCACTTTAACACTGTGACATCTGGTCTCCCACCTCCTGCTTTCCATTTAATTACTTCTTCAGTAACACCGCACAGGAGCCGTAGCTTTAGAACTCGCATCTTTGAAAGAAACTGTGATATGCAGCAAGCCGGGGCCAATGCTAGCACCTTCTGCCTTTCCTCCTAAACACTCGTCTCCAGGTGATCTGCAATCGTCCCTCTTAGAGAGGCGGAGCACACAGTTCATCATAGGGTTTGATTCTTTTGTCTTTCATCCAGACAGTCCTTGAAATTCCTAAATGATTTCTTAAAATTTCATTCATCTAGGTTAATTCTTTGAGTGGTAAGTTTGAGTTTTGGAAAGTGCGTTCTATCACTGGGCCATGAGGATACCTTACAAGGCGGCCTGTTGTCCTAAATAGTCTCAGGTACTGTTACTCATACTCAACACTTCCTCACACTGAATTCATGATGATTGCTTGTTATTTTTATGTTTTGAATTTTATATTTTAATTTTTATATTTTTACCTTTTTCACGTTTCATGTAAATAAAACTATACGATAGGTTGCCTTTCAAACTGACTTCTTTTATTTAGCAATATGCATTTTAGATATGTCTATGTTCTAACATAATTTGAAAGTGCATTTCTGTTTATTGGTGAATACTAAGCTCTTTGCTCATCCATTGACCTAGAGAAAGTTCTTCACTATGTCCAGTTTGGGATGAAGTATGAATAACACTGATGAGAAAAATTCATGTGTAGAATTATGTGGGTCTAAGTTTTCAAGTTAATGAACTACTGGATTGTATGGTAACACTGCATTTAATCTTGTTAGAAACTTTCTCTTGTAAAGTGAGAAATTCTCTTCCAAAGTGACTGCTATTGGTATGGTTTGGATTTTAGTCATTCTAATATGTGGGTAGTGATCTCTCATTGTTTTCTTTTTCCTTTTTCTGGTGAGGAATGGCATTGAACATATTTTCTTATGCTTATTTGTTATTTGTTTATCTACTTTGGTTCAGATCTTTCCTCCCTTTACAATTGGATTTTTCATTTCCCTATTTTCAGACATACAGTTTGCAAAAATGTTTTTCTTGTCTGTGGCTTGTCTTTTCATTGTCTTATCAGTGTTTTTAGTACAGCAGAAGTTTTTAATTTTAATTCAAACCAGCTTCTTCATTTTTGTTTCATGAAGTAGGCTTTGGTTTTTTTAATGAACTACTCAAGAGATGCCAAAGTATGTAGAATTTTGTTGCATATTTTCTTCTAGAATTTGCATACTTTTTCACATAACACATTCATGCTGTGTGCTATTTTTTTCCACTGCAGGTAAAATAGTTTTACTGTTAAATGTTTCAAATCAGTGTTATTTTTCTCTCTCTCTCCACCCCCCCACATATACATATATATACATATATATATATATCTTCAGAGTATAGATTCACATCCTAACGTAAACGAACCTCCACTCATTATAAACAAAATAGTAATCAAAACATGACATGCCAGTAGAATACTTCTTTTTAGATCACACCTGGTGATGCTCAGGGGTTAGTTATTCCTGGCTCTGCATTCAGAAATTACTCCTTGTGGTGCTTGGGGGACCATATGGAATGCCAGGGTTTGAAGCAGGGTCAGCCACATGCAAGGCAAATGCCCTACCCACCTTACTATTGCTCCAACCCACAGAACAACATCTTTACTGTCTGTGCCTACTACTCACTTCTTAAATTTTCTTTGATAATTATGAAAAGTAACAATTAAGATATTATTATTTGAAGTTCATACTTCAAATGGGGCGGAGGACGTGTCTTATGATCATGAGGATTTTCAAGTTTTTTTGAGAGCTCACAAGAGCATTCTGCATATGAATACTTAAGTTAGTTTTTGTGAAAAGTACAAGATAGATTTGGGGAGGGGGCATATGTATAGTTCATTGTTGCAGCACCATTTACTGAAAATCATTCTTTCTCAATTGATTTGCTTTTGTACTTCTTTCAGAAACTACTTGATTGCTTTTGTTTTGTTTTGTTTTTTGTATGTGTATCTGTATCTCATCTCTATTCTCTTTTATTTATATGCCTGGCATTTTGTATAGGACTTTATCTTAGTTGCTGTAACTTTGAGTAAGTTGTACTTGTGATTTCTTCAAATTACAGTAATGTTTTAAAAATTGGGCCAGCACATAGCCTGACTGGGGTTTCTCCTGCCAGCTCCTCCCCAAAGCCATTCAATCACCTGCTTTTACTGGAGACCTCTTTGGCAAGGGAGATGTAAAATGGGGCTGGAGCAATAGCCCAGAGGTAGGGCATTTGCCTTGCATGTGGCTGACCCGGTTTCGATTCCTCCGTCCCTCTCAGAGAGCCTGGCAAGCTACCGAGAGTATCCGTCCCACATGACAGAGCCTGGCAAGCTGCCCGTGGCATAATCAATATGCCAAAAACAGTAACAACAAGTCTCACAATGGAGACGTTACTGGTGCCTGCTTGAGCAAATCGATGAGCAACGGGATGACAGTGACAGTGACAGTGAGGTGTAAAATGACTGATCAGATTAGTTGTTCTACTCTTCCACTCCACAGATCACTACCATCCACTGCTCAGGCCACGGGGAATAGGTGACCAGAGGATGGAGTCACTTAGGGAAAAATGAGGTACAGTCTTTTGACTTCATATGTTCCAAGCCAATAAAGAAATGCTGGCAAAAATAAATGAAGTCAATATTATCACATAGAAGATTCACCCCAAAGTAGGTAAAGGGGAGTTGTTTTGGTTTTTGGCTTCCGGAAAAATGTATAAAAAGATTGCTTCCCTCTTCATAAAGGTATTTTACCAGTATCTACTCAGAAGAGAAGAAATATTACATTGAATGCTTATTCCCAGAGCGAAGCTATCTGTTATTTCTGATTTCTCTGAAATCAACATTACTTCTTTTCTGGGTGGGGAGCTACATGGATGCATTGCCTGGGTTCTCACATTGATCTCGTAGGACCGTTACTTAACACCAGTTTCTTCAGTCTAACAAACTTATCCACACTCTATAGAAATCATCCCATATTGTAATTTTCATGTTTAGAAATTAGGCTGGGGAAGAAGAGGCTAAAGTGTAGAAAACTTTAAAGAAAGAGAAAACCATTTAAAAATATTTTGTCAACACCAAAATTCAATATTCTAACGTTTTGGCATGTTAGTTTCTGTTTCTTTAATTAACAGTTTCTGAAATAATCTATAATGTTTGCAGAACCATCACTTTCTATAGCAACACATTCTCTAGCTTTGGAAACACAAATTAATTAAATTTATTTTCTCTTTTTTCTAAGCAGACATCCAGAATAGCATTTTTTCTAAGATATTTCACATTGCAAGTATCTGATATTTATTTGTGTACATGACTCATACACATATATTTATGTGAAATAAATGTTGCTTGTGATTTATGGAATTTTAATTATTAGAAAATTCTGAATTACAAAGTAAGCATTTTCCCTCACCCACACTTCGCCTATGAGATAGGGACGGAAGAAGTAATTTGCTTTGTTGATCATCTGTGATTTATTTAATGTTTTTTATTATTGGGTCTGTATGTTTTAGCTTTTATGATTATAAATCATCTGCAAGATGAATTATCTCCCATTTTTAGTACATACTTATCTGAAATGTATTGAGTATCCTGTTCTGAGTAGGCAATTGTGGCTTACATTTGAAGCTCTATTAGGACTTATTTATTTTTAACATCTTTATCTTTCAACTATCAGACTTTAGAGCATAATCTTAAAGTGGCACCATTGATTTTGGTTACACATATGCTCCGTTTCAGTAAATCATCTAAAAGACTCTTGAAAATTGCTACATCACCTTATATACCCACTATAACATTCTGATTCCATAGTGCTTTG
Source organism: Sorex araneus (assembly GCF_027595985.1). NCBI lineage: Eukaryota > Metazoa > Chordata > Mammalia > Eulipotyphla > Soricidae > Sorex > Sorex araneus. Next base: position 100,726,735 of record NC_073302.1, read on the forward strand.
CAAGAATCTGGTATCTGATTTAATAAAGTTTTAGCACAAAGGGAGTAACAAGTGATATTTCTTGATCAAATAAGCTGTTAGTTATAAATCATTCTTATGGTGATATTGGGAAGTTTTGGATATCTAGATCAGGGTTCATCAGACCACAATTTGTGAATCAAATCAAAGTTTTGTTTGGGTGGGGAAGATAAAACTGTGCTTCAGGGGTTCAAAATGTTCAAATATGTCAAGGACTGGTCTGCAGGGTCCCTGAAACATGGTGGGAAACTCCCTGGAAAACAAAGCACAATTTTATTGGAGCAAATCCATGCCCACCATTTATATATTGCTGACAGCTGTTTTTCTACTTCCACTGCAGAGTTACATATTACAGCAGAGACAATATAGCTTCAAGTGGAAATTTTTATTAAGAAAAAATTGGCTGACCACAGTTCCAATTTTTTTTTTAATTTATAGGATATCACTGCCATCCCGTTGTTTGTCGATTTACTCAAGTGGGCACCAGTAATGTCTCTATTCCTCCCAGCCCTGAGATTTTAGCAGCCTTTCCTTATTCATCTTTCCCAACGATTGGAGGCTCAGGGGTCAGGGGAATGAGACCTATCATTACTGTTTTTGGCATATTGAATATTCCATGAGGAGCTTGCCAGACTCTGCCTGTGAAGGCGGGAGACTCTTGGTAGCTTGCCGGGCTCTTCCAGAGGTATGTGTGTTGTGTATATGTATATACATATATGTATATATACATATACATATATACATATATATGTGTGTGTGTATTACTCCCTATGATTTGTTGCTTACTGTCTGAACTCCATCAAATATGGTGTGGTAATTATGGAAAATGGGTAGGAAGTGTCTTATAATGTGTCATGCAGCCACAAAGTGGTCAGGGGGGTCCAGAAAGTAGTAAATACGTAAAAAAAAAACATATATTCTTGCCTGGTTGCTTTTATCTTCTTCATTTCGTTCTCTTCAACAATAATATAGCTAAACCGATCATTTTACACTTTAGAGACACTTCCTCTTTGCTTTTATTGCAACTGGAATAATGAGGAAGAACCATAAGAATTAAGAGGGTGTAGGGCGAAAGTTGTTATTAGGTGCATGTTTTGCCTAGAAAATTCAAAATAATAAATTGGCCATTTAAAAAAAATAAAAGCAGAAATGTTCGCATAGTCACCAATATTTCCCATGAAAGAATCTTCCATCCTTGTCTCTTTCCATCATCCGCACCGTACCTCCTGGTGGTTGTTGCTGGCTGTTCCACAAAGCTAGCTTTACCCAACAGCATGTGGTTGGAAGTGATGAGCACTGAATCAAGGAGACAAATTTATACACAGAGGAATACTATATAGGCTGAAGAAAAGATAGCATCAGGCTATTTGCCACTAGGTGGTCGTAAATAGAGGGTGTCCTGTGGAGTGAAGTCTGTCAGAAGGAGCGGGGCATGCGGAATGATGCCCCTCCTACGTGAGATGTAAAGATACATAGTAAGGGAGCCAAAAAAAAAGTAACAAAGGTAACAGAAATGGAAAGTTAGTTCACAGAACTGAATTTATGGGGTGACGGGGGCAGGAAGAGGATGGTGGGAAGGGTCCTTAGGACCTCGGTGGAGGGAAGCAGACCCTCAGGGGCTGGGACAATGTATGTGTGAGACTTTCGTCAACAGCACTGTAAATCGTGGTGACCCGATCAAAAATAAAAAACATTGTTCCAGTTTTATTAAATACATGTACATGGTTAAAATAATTATTAAATACATTATTTAATAAATATTAAATAAATTATTAAATACATGTACATGGAGAAAACTCTCCAAAGAGAATGATTTTAAGAATCCATTACCTGCCACCAGAGAAAATTAGGACCGGCCCCATGGTAATAGTGGATGATGGATTTTGGAGCTTCTTGGTCAGAACCTACCAGCAGTAGCTGGGTGACACCAGAGAGAGTGATAGATTTGAGTCTATGTGTCTCTGGTAGAGCTCACAGGTTTCCTTTGATACCCAAAAGTAGAGTGCTCTTATTGGGGACATTTTGCTAGATTCTTTGGATGTCTGGGAATGCTATTACCCTCAATTTATGTGGGAAAAAACCCTGACCAGTCCCAGAATTAAAAGCATTAATCTAACAAATCATACCAAATAGGAAGGATCTGCTTTTGGAGAGTAATTTGTCAATTTCCCTAACTCTCCACTCCCTTTGTCCCTGAACTAGACACACTCAGACCCAGGTATATTTTACACTCTCTGAACTATCACTGCACTTAGAAGTCCCATGGAATTTCTTTCAAAGTCCTTCTTTTCCACTAGAGGAAGAGAGACCCCAGGTAAAAGGCAATGCCCTATATATATATATGTAGTTATGCATGTTGGGGGAGGGAGATATTGTTCATGCCCAGCTGTGCCCAGGGCTTACTTCTGGCTCTGTGATCAGGGATTACTCTTGTCAGGGATCACGTGTGGCTATGCTCAGGAGACCATTTGTAGTACTGAAGAGCTAACCAGTGTCCCCTGCATGCAGACCAACTGCCTTCAATCCTTTCTATGTCTCTGGCCTTCGACTTTACCCTTCACAATGCAGAGGTCCCAGTTCACTCTGTTGGGTGATGAGCTGATCAATCACGCCTCCCAACCGTTACGCTGGTCCTCGCACTCAGCTGGGGCGACCCACCCGACAAACACAAATGTAGATGCATTAAAACAGTTACTTTCTGCTTCTCCTGATCTATTACCTTAATTTCTATTAATATCCTCAGAAAAAAATGCCAAGGGAACAATTCTAAGACAACTCCTGTTTAATAATGCAGCTTAAAACTCGTAGTCCGTTAGTCAAATAGTTTCATGCTCTAGTGTAATTCTTCAAAAGCTTGAAGATCAGTCAAAATCACAACACATTCCAAAGCAGAAAGCGCCTGGGTTTCTTCTCATCTGGATGGACTGTACAGATTTATTTATCCTGAACTCTGCACAAGTCCCCACGCTCATGTTTATTCAAATCAGGAAGACTTGAAAGATTGGACGAGAGAGCAGAGAGAGCCAGACCTCGCTTAGCCTGAAACAAACTCATGCACAGATAGATCTTGGGGCCTGTTTTCACATCAGTGCATGCGTGCCTGCACCTGGAGCACCTCAGTGAGAGGTGAGAGTGAGGCTTGCTCTTAGAACCTGCCAGAACGGTACCTTCTCAGCACAGGAGGCTTTCATGCCTGCACCCTTCCACCTCCTGTGCGTGTCAGGTAGTCCGTGTTCCTCATTTACAGGGTACTGGCTTCTCTGGGCAATGAGAGTGCTAGTGGATTTCCCAGTCGTGGCCTTCAGAATCCCTGGCTCCTTCCAGCAGTAGTTGTGGTAGAGGGGACGAGAAGGCTGTAGTGCCAGGGAACTGTAGGAGACATTTTGTGGACAGTGCCAGGTACTCAGTTCCATGCAGAAGCACCAGCACCAGAACAGTAACCTGCGTGGTGCATTCCTGCGTGAGTCTGTGTGTGTGTGTGTGTGTGTGAGAGAGAGAGAGAGAAAGAGACAGAGACGGAGACAGACAGAAAAAGAGAGACAGAGATGGAGAGAGAGAAAAAGAGATAGAGAGAAAAAGAGAGAGAGAAAGAGAGAGACAGAGAGGTAGTAGAGAGAGAGACTACAGCCAGCTCTCCACTTCCTATTTCCTCCAGTTTCCAAGAAAGGCCTCCTTGTCTTCTCTCCTGTTTCCATTCCAGAGAGCTCCCTCTGACGCTGTATCCATGAACACTTTCTCCAGGGGAAACCTGCCCAGGCCTTGGGTGGTGGGTTTGGGAGATCACAGCAGCCAGCTTGCGCTATGGGGGCTCCTCTCAGCAAACTGATCAATAATCCCGCTCACACGCAGGGTAGCTTGCAGAAACATGGCAGAATGGGTCAAGAGGACTGGGATGGGCACACAGAGTGCCACAAAATTTCCCATAAAGAACACCGCTGGCTCCACAATGCCAGTTCCCCGGAAGTGGGCCACTGCAGTTCCACTGACGGGGCCATGGTTAAACCCAGCCACAGCGTGTCCCGGGTCCCAGAGACCCGTCTCCAGAGAAGGAGCCCGGGCCTTCTTTCTCTGTAGATATACATATCTATATATATATCTATATAATATCTACATAGGTTGGCTGATCTGTATTTAACAGCATAGTAGGGATGGTACTATAGATTGCAAAGAGGGGTTTAGAGAAAAGAATGTTCCCGAGAGAAGTAAGGGAAGTCCCTGTTTCTATTCCAGTGTGGCCAACTCACCATGCAGACGTGATGGTTCCGACCATTTATGGCCAGGCCAGTCTTCTGTGACCCCTGGTGTTGCATTTGGCTAGAACTTGCAAATCTACTTATATTTAGATCTGTATCATCTACATCTGCCTTTCTTTTGATTTATTTGGGTCATATTTATTTAACTATTGAGGACAGTCTAGACTGGTCTTACTTTCTCATCCAACCAACACGTTTCAATGTGAATGTGCAGACCCTGTACATTGAATGAGAATCACGCATCTACTTCAGTGTGTGTCTGCCACCTTGCTACTGCTTCTTTTTGTTCCACTCAGCCCCTAGCTCTCTTTCTCCTTCCTGACTTTGTGGTGTTGATTTAACGGGCAATGAGTAGAGTACAGACACCCTTCCTGGTATATTACACATGAAACAACTCAGAACAGCATACTTCATTTCTCTACTTTCAGCCTTGATTTATGTATGGTTACATTTTAAAATCTTATCTGAATTACGGGCTGGAGTGATAGCACAGTGGGTAGGGCATTTGCCTTGCAGACAGCTGACCTGGGTCCGATTCCTCTATCCCTCTTGGAGAGCCCAGCAAGTTACTGAGAGTATCCTGCCCACAGGGCAGAGCCTGGCAAGCTACCTGTGGTGTATTCGATATGCCAAAAATAGTAACAACAAGTCTCACAATGGAGACATTACTGGTGCCCAATGGAGCAAATTGATGAGCAACGGGATGACAGTGATACAGTGGTCTGCATTATTAACCACATAATATATTTTTCATTTTGTTCCTTTTGGTTTGACATTTTGTTATCTTATCATTTGAAGAGATGCAAGGACCAAAGACTAGCTCAAATGGCAGTGTATGTGCCTCATACGTGCAACGTTTTGAGTTCAATCCCACCACCAAAATATGTCAGGTGAGGCCGCACAAAGATTTGCTACACACAGGACCAGGGTCGAGGCTGCCCCGATTGTGGTGTGGAGCAAAGAGGGGGACAGGGACCAGACCTCCTTCCAGTGAAACCAGACTCTCCTTTGCACCCCAGGAACTGCGTGTCCCAGCCTTGCCATGGCTGCAGTCACGGGTCTGGTTTCACCCCTGTTATTTGCAAGGGATATATTACCTCTGGACAGGAGCTTTGCGGGAAGGACAGTCTTCTAGACTGGGTCTTCCTCAGTGGGAAGTTGAGGGCAAAGAAACCCTCCGGAGGAGCAGCTCCAAGGCAGAATCTCAAGCGTCTGGGTCAACTAGTGGGAGATGAGCAACACATCCATTGGATTATGTGTGACAACCAACCTGCCAATATTTGTCCAATCGAGTATTTCTAACTACATTATTTGTGTTTCATGAACAACACGAATATGCTTTCTTTCTATGAAATAAGTATTTCAATAAAAAATTGTGTTTTCCTTTAACTGACAAATGTTAAAGCAGTTGATTTTGCTTTAGAATCACATCACATGGAATAACACACTCCCTTGAAAGAAATTGCATCCCAATAAAGTATAAAGCAAGAAATCTAATCCTCTAGGTCAGGAGTCAGGAATTAATTTTTTTCTGCAAAGAGGAAGAAAATAAATAATTTTGACCCTCTAATGTTAGGTCTTCTAAGTAAGGATAAAATGTGTACTCTCCAGTAAATTGAGTTGAATTGAAATAATATATAGATTGAATTATACTGACAAAATTTCAGTGATAATTTGACAACAGATCAGAGTTTTATGATATAAAACTGTTATGGTTCTCTTTTTAAAAAAATTTGAAGGAAAAAAATTATTTTGAGAGAACAAAAAGCACCATGAATTGCAAAGTTATTCATAGTTGGGTGTTTGGCATCAATGTTCCACCACCAATCTCAGCACCAGTGTCAGCTTCCCTCTATGGATGTTTCCAGATTCCCTCTCCTACCAACCCACCCAGCCACAGTCCGCCATCTTGACAGCACCTTTTAAATTCAGTTGTTAAAGTTTGGGTCTCGCAATTTCTGTGTTGTTGACTCTGCTTATTTAGCTCTCTCATCCCTTAACACCACTGATGTACCTGGGTCTCCTTGACTTCTATCCACGTTGCTTCTCCTCTCTCTCTCTCTCTCTCTCTCTCTCTCTCTCTCTCTCTCTCTTTCTCTCTCTATGTCTCCTTTCTTTCCCCTTAACTCTATTTTTTAACTTCTCCTCCCTCTACTCTGAGGCCAAAGATGATCTAGGTATCTCCCCGCCCACCAAGCTCTCATGGTGCTCTTCCTAACAGCACTATCACTGGATGTCTTTCACCTTACAATTGTTAACATTTAAATATGAATGCATAGCTGAGATAAAATAATGCTTGCTTTTTAATTTTATTGACCATACTGGGAAATGGTAAAATGTTTATAAATTAGGTTATTATCAGAATCGAAATATGCAAATATTAGTTGATTTCTTCCCTTCTATAATTCTAGTGATCCCATCTAGGGATATGCTGTCATAGGATATGTTTACCTATTTTTTAAAAAACTCATTCTGAGACCTACTGTGCATCTAACCTTCTCGCTCATAAAACATTTTTTTACAGAGGTCAGAGGTTGGGTGAGTCTGGGCTCAGTAGCAGGGGAGCTTGATCTCCTCGCTCTTGCTTTATGATCAAGGTCTTTGTACGTGCTGTGCGGGTGGCCCTGCCACAGTGAACACACTGGATTACTTTTTTTTTTTTATCTGTGACTTTGTTTTAATCATCTTAATTCTTATGACCACATAATTTACAAATTTGTGCTAATAATAGATCTCTACTAATGAGTTGGCAAAAGCACCGTTATCAATTACATACACAGGGTTAGTTTTCTAAGTGTGCATTTCTGAATAGCTGCTTAAAAGACAATCCTGAACTACATCAGTCTGACTTTAGTAAAGAACAAGCAAAATTTGCCACTCTTAACTCACCAGGCTAAATTTTAAAAGCATCTGACCTTAAGATCATCTAAAAGTTGTGAGAAGTGGTAAGTATTCTTTATTTAATGTTATACGTACATCACATTAAAATACTTTTCAGTAAGTGAAAGGCAACATTTTTAGATACAGGGAATTTTTAATTAAATCGGCATAATTAAAAGATATAAGGTCACTGCCAACGAATCTTATCAGGCTAAGAAACACAACCTAAGGAGACAGTGATACCCTCAATCTTTAGATATTAATATAGCCAGTTCTATAAATCTGAATAGAAAACTATTCTCCCAGATATGAGATGGCAATCTCCATCCCTTGGAAAGGTAAATGTGACGAGTTAACATCATATCTTTGGAAAGGGACAGTGATTGCACTTGCTGACCTGGAATTATCATTAAAATTCAAAAAGCTGATCATACTCATTCAAAACACAAGCCAATCTTATTTAAATCAGGGCTGCCCAACAAAAATATGCTATCGGTCACTCATGATCTGAATTCTGGTGAATGAGATGAACTTAAATATGGTACACATAAAAAAGTCATGAGACATTTGTTTTGTAATAAGTAAGGCTGTAGCTTTTTTGAGATAAGCCATCAACTCTGCCCGTTCGGTCTTCTTCTTAATGCCAGCGAAGATCATTTTTGTTCCAGGGATGTACTTCTTGGGATTCTCCAAATACTCCATCAGCGTATCCTCATTCCAGGTGATGCCTTTGTTCTTGTTGGCATCGGTGTAAGAGAATCCAGCGGCTTGACCGGTCTTTCGCCCAAACAGACCATGGAGATTGGGCCCCGTCTTGTGCTTGCCTCCCTTCTCCACGGTATGGCACTGAGCGCACTTCTGGACAAAGATCTTCTTGCCCTTCTCAATATCACCCATTTTAGAATCTCGCCTTCGTCTCACGTGACACGGAGAGTCCCACACTGGATTACTTTTGTGAGCAAAACCAACAGTGTCTGGTGTGTGTCTGCTGAATTTGAAACACAAAAATCCATCTGAAATTGCAATGAACACTCATGCCAACATCCTCTAGCTCGGCTAGCCATTGAAACCCAAAGTGCTCACGTGGATTTGTAATATTGTGATAGATTTTGAGTCGGTATAATTTACGAATGAGCCCTTAGCAGATGTGCTTGCTGAACTAAGATGTGCATGACATTTCTCTATTTTAAGCTTTGCACTCTGTCTCAAATTTTTCAGTCCTGGCTCTGACAGCAGCTGCTTTTGAATTGTTGCCGTTTTCCCTAAGGAGCTTACCTCCCTGTGGTAATACCTCCATTAAATTGGATCCAAATTTTCAGTTGAATAAATGAAATTGGATAGATGCACAGTGAAGAAAAAAAAGCTATTATAGCAAAGATACCCAGTTTAATGAAATTCATAAAAGTTTTGCAACTTCCTTGTTATTCAAAATTTTTTATTTTCCCTGAATGGAGGGCGGGGTGTTTGGCTACACCCAGCAGTGCTTGGGGCTTGCTCCTGGCTCTGTGCTCAGGAATCACTTCTGGTGGTGCTTGTGAGACCATGTAGGATGCTGGGGATTGACCCTGGGATAGCTGCATGCAGGGACTGTACTGTTGCTCCAGCCAGCCAGTATCCTTAAATATGGCAGAATAGGTTCAAGGCACACAGTGCAGAGTTCTGTAAGAGTGAAGACCTCTCTACATCTGGTCTTCTAAGACACGTGGTTCCTCTTTTGCTTTGGAATTTTTCATTCTACACAGCACAGCCGATTATTACAGGGTTTCTTTTCTATTGAATGCACTATGCCGGATGGAATTTTTTTCACTCCAGTGGGATACCTGACATTATTACCAGCATGTGAAAAATATACTGTGTTCGAAATTATACTCAACAACCCCAGCACCTTCTGGGGATGTTCTCATTATATATGAAAGATTTTTGGGCTAAAATACTACTTATAAAGAGCTCCATTATCCTGGTGATAATTGTGACTCTACTGAGTAGAGAGTTCTTAGGACAATTCCGCAAATACGTTCGCCACGTTAAAAACCCTTGTATTATGAAAATCCATACCAAAATAGTTCCTTTCAAATGGCAATTCAATACCTCCTCATATAGGGTAAATTATTATAAACAAATAGCTATTTCCACAGCTAACATTTATTTATTTATTTATTTTTAATTGAATCACTGTGAGATAGACCCTTACAAATCTGTTCATGATTGGGCTTCAGTCATTCGGTGTTTAAACACCCGTCCCTCCACCAGTATTTCCCAGCACCAGTGTCCCCAGGTTCCCTCCTTCTCCCTCCGCTTCCCACCCCCTCCCAGCCTCTATGGCAGGTGTACAGCTAATATTTTAATCTTCAAGATTGATAATGTGACTTGAATGCAGCCATCTTTCTTCAGTTTGTTTCTGGCCGTGCCTGGTGGTGCTGACTGGCCCTCCCGGCGCACTGCACGGTGGATGCTCCCGAAAGTGCTGCAGGGACTGGACTGTGTGGTGTCGGGGCCACGCCGAGACGTCTCACCAATAACACATGGGCACCAGTCCCCGGAGTTTCTCTCTGGCCCTGAATATATTAATTTTAAGAGAAAAATAGGGCTGAGTTCCATTTTGTTGATTTTATCTGTGTGAGGAGACAAACTTATACATATAAAATTAAACATCATGCATGGCTGAGCTCAAATCCATCATCCAGAGTTTTTCATCTCATCTCTTAAACCAACTCGCTTTCCGGTGTTCCTGAGTTTGTTAACAACACTGCTTCCATCAGGTGTTCAGATCTACCTCAGGCTTTACCAGGTGTCCAGCTCTAGGTTCCAACCCCTGAGTCATCTTTTGATCTGGTTTTGGCCCATTTTATGCATTGTTGGCAATTGTCTGGTTGCTTCCAGCTCCCGGCCAGGCAGCGCATTTCCCTCTCTCGTCTTTGCTATGACCCAGCCTCCCGTGGCCGTCTCTGGGCCTCTGGTGCACCTTCCCCACATCAGCGCTGCCAGCTGCCATAAGCTTCTGCCTGTGCCTCATACACCATCCTAATCCTGTTGCTAGGTGTCTGGGTATTTGGAAAGGCATCTAATAACAGGTGCAATCTAGGTCCACGGGAGATCCTTGCTGCTGGCATACTTCCCCACGGCGAAGTCTGAGAACAACCTTTGCCTCCTGGATTTTGTCAAGAACCTCCTAGAGCAGATGTTCCAGGATGGAACAGACCAGTGTGGTTCTTGCTGGCTGTTCGTGGTCCTTCTGTTCACATGGTGTGGCCCGTGAATGCTATTACAGGTGACTCGTGAAGACGAAAGGGTTCCCAGCCGCCTTGGAGAGACCTTCGTTCTCCCCAGGGCTCTGCTTCTCCCTCCAGCCGTGCTTCTGAGAGAGGCTGACTGCTGGCCTCGGGGTGGAAGTTGGTGGACTCAGTCACCTTTCTACACACGTAGCTGAAAACTTAGTGTTTGCAATGTTTATAATTGTTCCCGGTTCTGCGGGCAAGCAGATATTTACTTCAGAGACAACAACATGTGCTGCAAGCTCCCCAAGCACACGCACCCATGACGCCAGACATTTCCCTGAGGTGAGCACCAGCGGGACATGCTTCTGCGGGCATGGTTGCCTCCACCGCTGCTACGCGCAACAGTGCTTTGCTGGTGTCATGCAGGCCAGTCCCACTCACGGGACTGCCTGCAAATGGGGTCCCGAAGGGCATGGCCCAGTGCCTCCTAGTGGGCCAGGAGAGGGAGGAACCGTTACACCTGGGAAATGCCGTCCTCAGAGAAGTGCTGTTGAGCAGGAGAGTTCTGGTTGTTTCCTGAGGTGTCCGAGTGACGTCTCTCACAGCAGGAAGGGCTGCATCCCGGTCACAGCCTTTGTCTGGGGGAGCAGCCTTGCAGGCTGGCTCTGCTGGGTGGCTCCGTGAGCAAGCAGACCCCCACAGTGGGCCTGGAGCTCCACCCGCACGTGCCAGCTGAACGGTGGGGTGCTCCAGTCAGTCACAAACAGTAGGGCTTTGTGACCTAGACACGTGGCACCGACTGTCCCCTCCACACACCAGGGGGAGCCTCTGGTGGGTATGGAGCATCACCTCAGGGTGACGTGGTCCTCGGAAGAGTTGGGTTTGCAGATGGCCAGGTTCAGGTCTGCGCCCCTTGCTAGTCGGAGGTCAGAAGCCCACGCTACCTGCCTTACAGGAGGCCAAGGTGGCTCTTAGGTGACCGGTGATGTCCTCAGAACCACTGACCTAAGGGGTCAGACGGACTCATGGTGGCCTTTGGGGAGGCGTGTTTGCTGATATGATGGCTGTGCAAAGAACGCCACTGAGTATGTAATAGGTGTGTTTTCAGTCTTTTGAAGTTTGCAAAGAGGTTGTTAAGTTTATTATAAGATAGCTGTGGGCCTTTCCTGCAACTTAAACTATGCAAATACATGTTTTGGGTTCCCTCCCTATATTTTGTCTCTCTCTCAGTCTCCTCTTTCCATCCCTCTCCTCCTCTCTCTCCCTCCTTTGCTCTTCCCTCTCCGCCTCTCCTTTTCAACTTCATCCTTCTTATTTAGATACCCATTTGGCCAAGGGTGGGGGCCGGGAGGATAATTGCATTTATACAGTATCTCTCAGAAGAGCCTGGCAAGCTCCCCGTGGTGTATTTGGTATGCCAAATACAGTAACAATAACAGTTTCATTCCCCTGGTCCTGAAAAAGCCTCCAATCATTGGGAAAGACGAGTAAGGAGAAGCTGCTAAAATCTCAGGGCTGGGACGAATGGAGATATCACTGGCGCCCGCTCGAGTAAATCAAGAACAACAGGATGACAGTGATACAGTGATACAGTATCTCCATTAAAATAAACCAGGTTCGACTATTAAAGGGTTAAAACAATACTTCTGATTAAATAAACTTAGTGGTTAAAATAGCACAGCGGTTAGGCGTTCCCCTTTCACACGGCTGACCCGGGTTCGATTCCTCCTTCCCTCTCAGAGAGCCCGGCAAGCTACCGAGAGTATCGCGCCCACGAGGCAGAGCCAGGCAAGCTATTGGATATGCCAAAAACAGTCACAATAAGTCTCTCAATGAGAGACGTTACTGGTGCCCGCTCGAACAAATCGATGAGCAATGGGATGACAGTGACAGTGGTTAAAATGCATGTGGTCCTTTTATTCCTCAGTCCATTTCTCCATGTTTCCATATTCACTTGATACAAATTAAGTAAGTTTGCATCCTGTTGGGCCACGGTCCTCTCATTCCTCTCACTCTGCCCTGCTCTCTTCCCATTGACTCGAGATCTGTGGACTGAAAATAGGTACTAATTAGTCTCCACCTTTTACCCCCCCCCCACCTGTTCTGAGCATGATGCTTTGCCTGTGACGTTTAAAGCCACACAGAGTGAGTGAAATTCCAAGAGCAAAACATTTATTGAGTTAAAGATACAAATAACAGAAAATGCAACTAAGAAAACATGTAATAGACAATTTTAGCCACTATGTTTTTTAAGTGTTCAAAGAAGAAAAACGGTGCTGAGGTGTATCAGTCGCCCAGTAGTCCCCGTGTCAGTGTGAGTGGATCTTCCGCTAAGGGCTGCCGTTTAGAAGAAATTAGCACGGGAGTGATTAATTCAACTCAGCTCATGACCACTGTCTTTCTTTTGGAGTAATTATGTGGGAAAAAAATGGTGTTAGAGACAGTGGGCACATTTGTTGAGGGAACTGAGTGTGTGAGGCTCAATTATTTGCTAATTGAACTACACTGGCGAACAGCCTGTTGCTTTTCTGTCGAGTAACAGGAGTATCAGGCTGTAGTCAGTGAGGGAACATTGTCTTCCAAGGGTATGAGCACTCCATCTCGAAAAGGGAAGAGAGAAAACAAAAAGAAAGCAAATGAGTTACCAGCAATGTGAACAAATGGTGGGTAGTTTGCAATAAGCAATGTTTCGTAGTCAGAAAATATAACTGATTTTGTCTACATAAGTAAGACAAGCAGACTGTAATCTCAGAGCTGTGTTCTGAGTGTCCATCCTGGCTTTTATACACATTTACAATTTATTTTCATGGAATTTACACTCACCTCTATAAAACACCCCTAGGGGGCAGAGAAGACTCACTTTTATTCCTTTCATAGTTCACGTCTTGTAGGCTCAGAAAACTCCCGTGCGTGTAAGGCAACCAACTCAAAAAAGCCAAGACTGGGATCAGGACTCAGGCCTCCAAACTTTAATTCGATGTTGGTACTGATGCATAGTGCTAACCGCGTGCCAATTATAATACAGCTGGGCAACCCAGATAATTGACCAAAGACTCTCAAAGGTGTTTCTGCAAGGGCGTTTTCTTGGGATGACATCAGCACTCGTGTTGGTTGATAAAGCACCACAGTCTCTCCACATATCCGCACCACGTAACACACACACAACACAAGAGTGTTCTTTCACTTCACCTTTGTCTGCTCTGCTTCTGCAGGAAGTCAGGATAGGAAGAAGATTGCTGGATCAAGCATTTTATTTCTATTTATTTATTTATTTATTTATTTTTATTTTTTTGGGTCACACCTGGTGATACACAGGGGATACTCCTGACTCTGTACTCAGGAATTACTCCTGGCGGTGGTCAGGGTACCATATGGGATGCTGGGAATTGAACCCCAGTCGGCCGCGTGCAAGGCAAATGCTCTCCCTGCTGTGCTATTGCTCCATCCCGTGGATCAGACATTTTAATGTTGCCAATGAATCAACAATTTGAATGAAGGTTAGCTAATTCTTAAATGATTTTCCATGGAACTTAATATATTCTTTATGGAAAATTTTATGCAGCATTATTTTGTACAGTAGAAAGGAAAAGCCTGATTGCTCTTGTATTAGTTGATGCTATAAAGATATATTATTATAGACCAAAGAGAACTGTTAGAAATATCCTATGAGAATTTGGCATAGGAAAGAGAATGAATTTGTGACTAAGTGAGAAAAAACTTAGGTATCAGGTCAAAAAAATAGGTATCAGGTCAATCTATTATATACATGGAATGAACTACTGAAAAATGTAAGAAATTAATTGGATCTGTACCTTGTATTACTCTCAAAATGCACTCCAGACATATCAAAGTCTTAATGAGAAAATAAATCCAACTTTCACTAAAGAATCTTCTTAGAGAATTAAGAAGATTATATTTATGACATTAAAGTAAGAATATCTCAACCCTTAACCAAGACTGAACCCACCCTAAATGTAAATTTTGATAACATGACTCTTAAAGTAAAAAAGTAAACAAAGGAGTTTAAGAGATAGTCACAGACTGGGAGAAGTTGCCTCTGATTTATAAACAGTAATGATACGGTTTAGCATTGAGAATGTTTAAAGAACTTAACAAGCCACAAGCAATTACTTTGCAAAAGAAAAGTATTAATGTTTCCTTAGTATGAACAAATATACATCTTCACTAGAAATCAGAAAACCACAACAAACCAGTAAGCTATCAGAGGACCCATCTTTAACATAGTTTATTAAAAAACTGGTAACAGACTTTTTATCCACTCTGGAGAAGGCGTTCTCTCCCGATTACCTATCTCTCTCTCTCTCTCTCTCTCTCTCTCTCTCTCTCTCTCTCTCTCTTTCTATCCACTAACACTTATCTGTGTAAGTTTATTTCCATAAAACTGTTTAACTTTTTAAAACATCAGATAATACTAGACGGGAAAGATGGTAAAGGGGTTAAAGCCCGAGGCCAGTGGGACTGATCCCTAGCACTGCATATGGTTCCCTATGGTTCCCTGAACTCTGGTGATTGGTACCTGGGCATAGAGAGAGCTAAGGGTAAACCCTGAGCACCTATGGGTACGTCCCCTCTTCAAACACACACACACACACACACCTGATAATATAAATGCCAACCCACCATATGCAGAAAAAAATATTATTTGTGAAAGAACCAGTACGAAGAAACCAACTTGGAACAATTTGGAAATTGCCAATGTTTTAGGTATTATCCGACATTCAACTGAAAGACCCCATCCCCAAGGTGAAGTGTGGCTGAGATAAAGCAAAGAGAATGACGGTCATTGAGGTAGGGGTGCAACCTGGTCAGTTTCTAGGAGCGAGTAATATGGTCTCTACACTGCTGTGTGTGCTGTTGATTTTCATAAAAAGAGTTAAGTTAAATTTGTTTTTGGTTTTGTTTTGGGAAGCCTTGTTACGACTTTTACTTCCTCTAGGTAGTCAAGTTCGACTGTCTTCTCAGCGCTCTGCCAGGGCTGTGGGCTGACCTCGGCAGGGCCGATGCGGGAAGGATCATTACATTTTCCCTCTCAGAGAGCCCAGCAAACTATCGAGAGTATCCCGCCTGCATGGCAGAGCCTGGCAAGCTACCCCTGGCGTATTTGATGTGCCAAGAATAGTAACAAGTCTCACAATGGAGATGTTACTGGTGCCCGCTCGAGCAAATCGATGAACAATGGGACGACAGTGCTACAGTGCTACAGTGCTTTGTTTTGGGACCACTCCTGACTATGTAAAGGGCTTCCTCTTGACTCAGTGTTCAGGGATCCCTCCTGGTGACCTGGGGACCATACTTGGTGCCAAGATTGAGCTGGTCTACCCCACGCAAGGCACCTTGCTGTTGTACTCTCTCTCTGGCCTACTGGCCAGGGGTCATTTTATTTTTCTAATGGGGAAACCACGATATTTTCCGCAGTTCGGGAAATGTTCCTTTATTTTTGAAAACTCTGTAAATGTAAAGCAGATCAAGTTAGCAGCAAGTAGTAAAGGTGCCATTTTCTGCTTTAATTGCCATTTAAGTATTTCAAGAAGATGTTTGAAAGCTGTGAGCTTGATCTATCCTGAGTCTATTTCCTTCAAATGCAGTTTTATTTCGCACTGGAATTTAAAGGCTGCCGTGTGAGCATGGCTGCTTCTTTGCTAACTCAAGAAAAAGGTATTTTTTTTTTTTTAAAAAAGGTGCTTTGTCCTGTTTATGATGAAAACTCTCGCCAAAATGGGTATAGAAGGGACCTTCCTCAATATAGTCAAAGCCGTTTATCACAAGCCTATGGCAAGGATCATCCTCAATGGGGAAAAACTAAGAGCCTTCCCTCTAAGAACAGGGACGAGACAAGGATGCCCACTCTCTCCACTTCTGTTCAATATAGTACTGGAAGTACTTGCAATAGCGATTAGGCAAGAAAAAGATATCAAGGGCATTCAGGTAGGAAAGGAAGAAATCAAGCTCTCACTATTCTCAGATGATATGATACTATACTTAGAGAACCCTAAAACCTCTACCAAGAAACTCTTAGAAGCAATAGACTCATATAGTAAAGTTGCAGGCTATAGAATCAATACCCAAAAGTCCATGGCTTTCCTATATGCAAATAATGAGAGAGAAGAAAGCGACATGATAAAAGCAATCCCGTTCACAATTGTGCCTCAAAAAATCAAGCATCTCGGAATCAGCTTAACTAAGGAGGTAAAGGACTTATATAATGAAAACTACAAAACGCTACTTCAGGAAATAAAAGAGGACACAAGGAAATGGGAAGACATCCCCTGCTCATGGATTGGAAGAATCAATATTGTCAAAATGGCAATACTCCCCAAAACATTGTACAAATTCAATGTGATCCCTATAGGGATACCCTTGATATTCTTCAAAGAAATGGAGCAAGCGCTCCTGAAATTCACATGGAACAATAAGCCCCCACGAATAGCTAAAGCAATTCTTGGGAAAAAGAAAATGGGAGGAATCAACCTCCCCAACTTCCAACTCTACTACAAAGCGGTAGTCATTAAAACAGCATGGTACTGGAACAAAGGCAGAGCTGCAGACCAATGGAACTGGGTTGCCAGGAATTGAAGCAGGGTCAGATGCAGGCAAGGCAAACACCCGACTCCCCATACTATCTATATGACTCCACAAAGGGCTCCTAATTTTTACGCTCAAAATGGCTCTCAAATATTTACTCAAGTCATGCTCAAAATTTAATTGCTCCATTATTATCAAAGCATTCTTTGAAATGAATGGCTCCAACCTAGCTGGCATTGTTGGGGCTCACCAACGGCGTCTTCTGCCATGGCATTTTGGTCCCCATGGAGAGTGACCTAGGGACTCAACTCAAATCCAAGTAGGGTACTCATACTTTTATTGCTAGGCCCATAAGAGACATGGGAGCAGTCCAGGGGCCAAGTACTACACAATGTCTCCTGGAGCATAAATACCTGAACTACTATTTAGTTTGTCTTATTCTTGGTGTGCCTGGTAAGTAATTTTTCAAATGACTGAAATATCTGGAGTGGAATGAAAATCTAGCCAAGTTAGTAGGCACATTCAAAAGAGGAAGTAGTTGTAAAAAGAACATATTCTAAAGTTATGGAAAGCTACTATTTCCTTTGAACCCAAAGTTATGTGGCTTTATCACGGAAAGTTTATTTTTATGGAGCTTATGTTTGTAATAAAATACAGATTCTATCAAGAGGCTGAAATTGCCTCTTTACAGCTATTATTCAGTACAGAGCAGCTGCATGAACTTGTACAAAAAGCGACCTGAAAACTCTTGTTGTCATCCCTTAAGAAACCGTATTCCTAAAGAAGAAATGTTAACACTATTGAGAACCATGTTACCTCAATAATAATGAAAATTTAATTCCAGAGTGAGGGGTGGGAATAAACTAAATATTTCAGATGTAAACAGTAAAATATTTGGTTAAAAGTTTTAAATTTTTTCTAAGTTTTCAATTTTTTATTACCCCCAAAGTCCTGTAGTGCTGAGGATTAATGACTATTGGAGAAAAAAATCCAATTATTGGACACGTAATGCGACTTAGAGATGACCACTGGACTAGAGCTGTTACCGACTGGATTCCACGGGACATAAAGAGACCATGTGGCCGCCCACCTACCAGATGATCAGACTGCTTCGTCAAAACCCTGGCGAACGGTTTGAGGCTTTTCATGTTCCTGGAGCGAACAGATACCATTGGGCTACACTAGCATGCAACAGGAACGAATGGAGACGTTACTGATGCCCACCTGAGCAAATCGAAGATCAACAGGATGACAAGTGACAAGTGATACAAGTGGATAAAAAAATTCTATGCTGCCTCTGATAACACTTTCCCCCCTTTTATTGATCTATTTTAGTATGGTGGTTTACGAAGTTGTTCATAAGACAGTTGTTCTGGGCTTTCAATGTTTTGACCCCAACCCGGCCACCAGAGCGACCTTCTCTCCACCACTCTCCCCATTTTCCCAACCACCCCTCCAAGCCTGCCCCATGAGTAGGCACAATAACTTATTTTCTATTGCTTGTTACAACTAAGTGGGTAACAGAATTATCAAAAATACGTCAGTAAAAGAAATGTTGTGAAAATTGTTCTACTTCACCATGGGGTCATTAAGTCCTTGTCTGAGGGTTTACTGAGCCGTTGTTGCTAGTTGAACCTTCTGTGCTCCTGTTTTTTGTGTCTTGAGCTTAGTTGGCTTCTATGTTACTTCCCCTTCTTACTTGCTGTGCTCCTATTGGGGTGTCAGTGTGGTAGGATTTGGGGGTGTTGCTGGGAGGACTCCAGGATCAGTCATGGCAGGGGCTGTGGGTGTGGGTGTGGCTGTTGGGGCTTCCAGAAATAGAGGGGAAGGTGGGGGGAGACTCGCCCCCCTCATTCCAAGAAGACCTCAGAGTTATCAGACTGAAAACCAGTGTACCTGGAATTTTTGTCCGTTGATGTCTCTGGGGATTCCTTGTGGAGCAGTGGGCTTGGGCATTGGCATGGAGGCAGCCAGGGGGTGCGGCTGTGGTTCCTGGGGTCTGGCAGGGTGGGGACTCAGCCCTCCTTACTTCTGAGGGCTGTCCAGAGATTTCAGCTGGGACACTGGCGTACCGGTGAGTTTTAGTTTTGAATTTATTAAGTTGTGCCTATGGAGGAATTTATGTGGTGGCAGTTTGGGACGTAAGTCTGATATACTTTTAAAAAATGTTATCTCAAAAAATTGAGATCTCTCCTGAGGAGAGATCACGGGTGAACTGTTGGATATCAACCCTAAGTGTTTTAGGCTTTGTCGGTGAATTGCCCCCTTTCTTCCTCCCAGAGAAGCTTACTGTTCTCTTGCTAGCATCCTCTAATTTAGTGAACATTTAGCGTTAACCTTTCCTTTGTATTTTCCCTCTCATTGTCTCCATTCCCCAAGTCAGTCTGGATTACCTATAAGCCAAAACTTCCTGGTAATTCTAAACTTTGTATTTGTGCTGCTTTGTATTTGAAGCGCTGTGTATTTGTACCTGCTTTTCTATCCCCCCACAGTCTTCTCGTGTTTTATTATAGAACAATGTTCTTTGGTTATTGCTATGCTCCTAATATTTGGGAGTTGATTGACTCTAAAATATATCTACTCCTGGGCATTGGTCACGGTTACTTCACTCAGGCTTCAGTTGCTGTCGTTCCTAACACCCCAAAAGGGAGGTCCCGCCCTGGGGCTGGGATGGACTGGGGGCGAGTTGCAAAGCTATCCTGGCATCAAAATGGGACAGTCTAGAAAGCATACATGCGTGGTTTTGATGCAAGCTGCTCTGACTTAACAGATAGGACCCCCATGGGGAAGGACAAGCTGAACTGGCCTGAGGACTTAGCCTGGGATTTACGGCAGAGGCCTTGCTTGCTCTCAGAGCCCAGAGAACTAAGTTTTGGGATCTTTGTCTCTTACTGTTTATCCAAACACAGTATTGCAAGTATTGATAAGAAGTAAACTTAATTGTTTAACATCTACAACTAGAAGGAAAGACAAAAGCAACATGGATGTCCCTGGGAGACAGTGTCTCCTTGAGTTAATCTCCCCAAGAGAATTGCCTCTGGCAAATGTCTTATCTCTGTAAATGATCCACCACACCCAGGTCCTTACCTCAAACCCCGTCTCAGATGTTCTATAAGCTTGCTAGCAGTTCTGCATCCAACAGGCCATTTTCACCATCAAGCTGTGGTCCCCATCTCCCTGTCTCTCTGCTGGGGAGGCCTAGGAAGGAGGGGAGGCCACTCTCTGCCACCGAGCATATGTGTCACAGCACCCACACTTTGTGACCCCACAGTAAACAGATTGAAGAGTTTTACCAGCACCTCTCCGGCTCCCACTGAAGAATCAGAAGCCTCCCCATGATCACAGTCACTGCCTCTGCTCTGGAGCTAAAGTGGTAGTGAGCCCTTCGGACTCTGGGTTCCCCAGGGTGGTCGTGTTCCCCCTGGATGCTGTGGTGCTGCAGGAACTCTGCCAGAGCCCCTGGAGGACGAGGGCATGGGAGTGGCTTCCCATGGACCCCTTGCGGACGGTTCCCTTGCATGGTACACCAGAAGTTTGAGATTTTAAAACTTACAATTAATTATACTTATTGGAAATTAAACTTGCAATCAGGATCACACTGAATCTCACTTCCTACATAAGCCAGTGAGATATGTTTTAATTGTATAGTTGTGGGTTTTAAATATACACACTTATGTGAAGATTATTTGGATGAAAATTTGATTTTTAATTAGATGTATCATATATAATACCAGAATGTTATTTTTAAACTATGTATTTGAGGCTCCTGGCTTATTGAATCTGAAAATGAGAAACTAACAAACACAGAAACTACAGCAGTAGTTACCAAATGCTTGAGGTCAGAGAAAATGGAAGAATTTAGGTTAAAAGTGCAATCTTCCAGTTTTAAGACGAGTTGAGTCTGGAGGAGTAATGTGTAGTGTGGCAGTCATACCTAATCATGCCATATTAAAAGTAGATCCTAAAATGTCTCACCACAAAAGAGACTGTAACTACGAGAATTGATAGAGGTGTTAGTGAAAGCTGTAATGGCAATCGTATTGCAATATAAATGTGTTGAATACACATGTTGTGTAAGCCGTAAATTTATTCAATGTTACCTGTCAATTGTATTGCAACTAAAGCTAAAAACTTCGCAGATAAGTTTGCAAGAACATAGTTAATTTTGAGGGGTGGGCGGCGGGGCACACCAGTGATGTTCAGGAATTTACTCCTGACTGTGTGCTCAGGGGACTCTATGGGTGCCAAGGGTCAGCCCCAGGCAGATCAAATACACTGTCCACTGTACTACCTTTCTGGGTCCTGTAAGAATGTATTTACAACAAATGAAGCTATATGTACATCTACACATATGTCTATTACACATCATTCACAGATAACAGCAAAAGCAGAATCTAAGGGCTTCCACAGAGAGGTGATTCGTGACAAGGGTCCTCCCTCCTGTCCCCAACCTCTCATCTGGGCATGGGGCTCACGTCATCTCACGGCCACTCTTTTGGAAGGAGAGCACTGTCACAAACAACACTGACACCACAGTCTCACCTTTTCTGTGTCTTTAAGTTTCATCTTTTCTAATAAAAAGAGATATTGGAAGACGACCACCCTACATATTTAAACAAAATATGTACATTGCATACAAAGCAGGAAGTAGACAGGTTCATATGTCACTGAACTTTGATGGACTAGCTGGCTTCACAACCTGGCAAAGAACAAATAAATGAAGAGCCTTGAAGGTCTATCTGAATCCTATCATCTTCCAACTTTCTCTTTCTCTGATATTTGTTTTTCTCCTTCAAGCACAGAAAGAAGTTTTCTGGTGTCCAGTGATAAATTGCATACTGTCAGAATAATGATATATGTGCATATGACAAATCAGGCAGGAAAAATAAGGCAGGAAAAAATGTCAGGGAAAAATAATTTCAAGATTAAAATTAGTTATAATTAAAAAGAAAACTCCTTCACCATAGTTAAATAAAATAGAATTAGCATAAAATAACAAAAGAGAAAACCCCAATAGTTGTATTTATTGACAAAATTAAAGCTAGTTGATGTCCCTTTGTGTTTCATTTCTGCCCCCAGGAGGAGGAGATACATCTTTTTCTCTCATCATTTTACCTTATTAATCCTTTGAATTGGAAGAGCCTGGCAAGCTCCCCGTGGCATATTTGATATGCCAAATACAGCAACAATAACAGGTCTCATTCCCCTGACCCTGAAAGAGCCTCCAATCGTTGGGAAAGATGAGTAAGGAGAGGCTGCTAAAATCTCAGGGCTGGGATGAATGGAGACATTACTGGTGCCTGCTTGAGCAAATCAAAGAACAACGGGATGATAGTGATACAGAGATACAGTGTATCCTTTGAATTAAACTAGGAAAAAGAAGGAAAAGATGTGGGAGAGAAACTTTCAGTGTGAAACTTTTAATTTAATTTAGTTTAATTAGGAAAAAGAAGGAAAAGATTCGAAAGAGAAACTTTCAGTGTGAAGTAACAGTGTTCACTCATTGAGAATAAATGCAGCTTTTAACTTTGATTAATTCAAAGGACCCAGGAAAGCATCACTGTCGCTTTCCTGGGTCCCAGGATGTGTCTCACTGACCCTGGTGCACAAACAACCCCCAGAATTCTGCCTGGCACTGCCACCATGGGGTTCTGTCCAGACGGACAAAAGACATTTCTGGCTCTGAAGGGAAGAGGAGTGTTTTCCAGCGTGGGTGGAATTCCAAGGTCCCGAGTCTCTCGGGCATGCTTCTCACTGTTTTCCTGCGTCTCACCAAACCTTGGGTTGATAATGACGCCTGCTCTGGTCTCTCCGTGGAGCCGGAGGAAAGGCACAACTGAGATATAGCTGAGGCCACGTTGGGTCCCTTCCATTTTCAATAACTGAACGCCTAACCCTAGAATTGCATTTGGATACTAGAGCCTTTGAGGGTGACGAAGGGAAGGTGAAATAAGGTGGCAGGGTGGGTTCTAATCTCCATTCTTGTCCTTGTGAGAAGATGCAGTCTGGACAGTGCAACACCAGGATGGACACACACGTTTGCAAACACAGAGACAAGAGGCCCAGAGGATTTCCAGAGACACCAGCTCCACCCCTTGCTGTCACCATGCAGCCTCGAGAACCAGCAGGAAATTCTGTCATTAAGCCAGTGAGCTCTTTGCATCCTGTCACTGAAGCACAGTCTGGCGCGTGTCAGCAAGGCATAATGGGAAGAAGCCGTTCCTCCCACCTACCTGCCTGAGCAAGGAGCACGCCTGTCTGGAGAGCCAGGAGGGACCCCAGCTCCCCGCTCTGCTCACCTTCCTGTCCTCAGACTAACGCTTGATTCTCAAACGGAGGCATCTGGGCTGGAAAGGAATAAAATTTCCACGAAATGACAAACGACTTCCTATCCTCCCTACTCCCACCCACACACTACTTTATCCAGTCCTAAAATTCACACCCATTTTCATGTCCTTGTACTTCTGTTAGCCAACTGGATGAAATTTAAGAAAAAAAAAGAATATTTGTGGAAGAAAATAGCAGAGGTTATGCAATAGAAGATAATATCCTTTCACTCAAATACTAAATACATTGTTGGCATTTTATACTTGTGAAAATCTTGATGATGTCACTATTTCTGCTGTGTCATGCTAACAAAGAATGCAAACGTTATGCGTTTTCACTACACAATACTAATTTTCAAGAAAATGTAGACATAACTTTTCAATTGTTTGAATATATAAATGTCCTTACCCTTAGAACTTCCTATACCACCAAACTTAGATTTTTTTTCTTGCTGCCTAAAAGCCATTAAAATTTAATCTCTGTTGTTTTTCAGAAGATGGATTACTCGGCCAGTGGATTTGGATCCGGAAAATAAGCCCCTCACTTCTCCTGCCTATATTTCATTTCCACTTGGATTGCCACTGACACCTGCCCCTTTCAATAGCCCCTAAAAATAATTATTGAAGCCCTCAAATCACAGGTTTGAGTGTAAATTCTGAGTTGAGAGAAAAACTCTGCAAGGATTCCTTTAACTTGAGAACTCCCAGAGTACCAAAGGCATGTGATTTATTTCTACCCTCTTTCACTATCACCCTTCAAGTGATGCCTTTAGAAATTAATCGAGAATCGATTTCAGAGCCAATTGCCAAAATGCCAAATAGTGCCGGTGTTCAGGGATTCCTAGTCAATGGTTTTGGGATTAAAAATAAAAATGCACAAAACAAAATAAAAAAGACTAGACCGGTGCAAAGAACTAATGACTCCTATAATTCTCCAGTTTTTTCTTTTTTCTCACAGGTCCTCACGGCCTGAGGCTCCTGCATGAGCCTTGACTGAACTCAGGGCTGTGTGCTGCAGGGCTGTGATTCTCGAGAGAGGGTGTGGGCAATCACACTTTTAGTTTTAGTTCCCGAGCAGTCATCTGAAATAGCATCTCTCTCTGGAAAGGGCTCCCTGGGTGCCAGTTGAGCGCGACTGTGGGTGTCTGTAGGTCAGATAGGCTATTGACGTGTCTCGGGGTCTGCTAGGAGATGCACCAGAACGTTGACATGCATGTAGCCAGAAGGACAGTCGGGCACCGGGCTCCGCGTCACAGGGTGGAACTGATCTTACTCATGGATGTTACTCTCCAGCCTCTATGGAAGACTTTGAGGTGGACACAATGGAATTTCATAGCAAGATAAATGTCCACAGGCATTATCCGGAAGACATTTCTGCCCAATCATTGCAGGAAAATTGGTTCTTTGTTTTTCCAGACCTCCACCCCCATCCCTTACAGACCACCATTTTTTTTTTTTTTTTGCTTTTTGGGTCACACCTGGCGATGCACAGGGGTTACTCCTGGCTCTGCACTCAGGAATTACCCCTGGCTGTGCTCAGGGGACCATATGGGATGCTGGGATTTGAACCCGGGTCGGCCGCGTGCAAGGCAAACGCCCTACCCGCTGTGCTATCTCTCCAGCCCCCAGACCACCATTTTAAAGCAAATATTTATGAATAGATTAATTGGCACCAAATGTAATGCACACTAATAAAAACAATTGCATGTCATTCTGGTTATTCTTTGTCTTTTCGATGATATCGAGATGGATCCTAAGAAAGAGGTTCTTAAGTGCGACCCCAGAGGGAGAGTGAGAGCCCGAAGCTGGAGCTCCCAAGTGTGCGTGACGTTCTCTGTGCGGCTCCACCCAAGAGGAACATCACCCGGCATTCCTTCCCCACAGAGAATCTCACCGACTCAAGGGGGTGGGGTGTGAAGAAACAGGACAGAGGGAGAATGATCAAAGGTTTGGTTACATGTATATCTGTAAATGCCTAAGGGATACTTATTATACATATAAGATATATCATATATACCTATACATGTATATATATGCGTTTTGGGTCACACCTGGCGATGCTCAGGGGTTACTCCTGGCACTGAACTCAGGATTTATACCTGGTGGTGCTTGGGGGACCGTATGGGTTGCAGGGGATCAAACTCAGGTTGGCCATGTGCAAGGCAAATGCCCTCCCCATCGTGGTAGGGCTCCAGCCCGCAATGATATATTTTTAACACATATTTTTTGTGAGAGAGTATCTTGCCCGCATGCCTGGCTGTCTTCCCCAGGGCCCCTCGGAGGGGATGGACTCCAGATTTCCTCTCCACCTGGAGCAGAGCTCCCGGCGGCCAAAAACCACTGGAACCTAGCTACAGCCATGCTGGAGGCCCCTCTCCACATGTTCAGACAAGCCTCATACATGAAGGTACCAGCAGAGGAACCCAGGTGTGTGTAATCCCATCAATGGCCAACATCCAGAGACTCAAAAGCAAGCTCCTAAAAGCAGCCTCGCGATATCTTACAACCTACTTTTCCTTTGGGGAGAAACTCACAAGCTACTGAGGGTTTCCTGCCCACATGGGACAGCCTCGCAAGCTTCCCATGGTGTATCCATATGCCAAAGCCAGTAACCAGCTGAATCTCATTCCCCTGACCCTGAAAGAGCCTCCAATTCGGCATTGTTGGGAAGGTCAAGAAGAGAGAGGCTTCTAAACTCTCAGGGATAGGACAAATGGAGATGTTACTGAGACCCCTTGAGCAACTCGACGATCAATGGGATTTTGTGATGTTGTGATTTTCGTGATATTTTTATGTATACTCATAACAGAATATAACAGGAAATAAGCAACAAAATCATTAAATTACCAGTGCAAATTCAACTTTATCAGTAAGAACATTAGGTGTTGTAGGATGACATTACTTTGTCCTCTCCCCCCTAGCCATGAGTAGCTTGTCCCAGTTTTTCCTGGAGTTTAGGCTTACCCCAGTCTCACCCATCAAGGTGTTCCCGAATCTCTCCTTTTGTTTAGCTATAATCACTTCTCTATGCTCTCTTCCCCAAAACAGTTAATCCGCGGCTTTCCCTTAATCTGACTACCTAATTTGTAAGGTCAGACCTTCCTAGGAGACTGAATTTATATTATATAAGTTAATATTGCTTTTCTCCTCTTCTTGTGCCTTTTGAATAATTTGCTTTAAAGCAATGTCCTTTTTGTATAGACACAAGAAGACAATATTATGTTTTTATAATTTGGGAATAATTGGCCTCGAATATTCTCTCCAGGGCATCTGCTTTCTCCACTTAAGCCTCAGTTGCTCTCAGTTCCTAGCACCCCAAAAGCAGGGTCCCGACAAGGGACGGGAAGGATCCAGGGCAAGCGGTGAGTTATGTGCTACCCTGGCATCGAGACGGGCCTGGCCAAAGTGCCTAATTCTTAACTATAAGTTAAGAGCTTGATCATAGACAAATGCTGTCATGATCCAAAAGTAATGATGAGACTAGGACCCTGCTGGGGATAGGAAAGACTGATCTGGCCTGAACACTGTAGTCTGAGATTGAGATGGACCCAGGAGAGCAATTCCATAAGCTTTAATGCATCTCTTATTGTGTCCATACAAAATGATTAATATTATGAATTCTTATATGTTTGCTGGCTGAGGAGAAGAGAAACACATTCATGGGACTCCGCCCTTGGGTGGATCCTCCTGCTGAAAGAGAATTAAGTCCTAGGAGTAGCATCCCCTAAGGGAAAGGAACCTTACCCTATTGATGGTGACCACACCTATGTGTATGCCCCAACCCCCTCATGCTGGGGAGATTTAACTAGGCTGTAAGAGTGGGTTGGGGGGTCAGATCCACGGGGGCCAGATCCAGAGATCCAGAGAGAGACCGAGAGCCGGGAGAGAAGGAGGGAGATAGAATGAAATAAACTGATCGAGCAACCAGTTTGGCCTCCTTCCTTTCGTCGCCTGCCCTCGACCAACAGCACACACAGCGATTCTGGGGCACTGAACTCGGGCAGTGAGACAGAGCCGCCCAGAGAGCCCGAGAGTGCACTCGCCCCCTCGGCGTTCCTTAGTTTTTTACAAGGTGTAAATAGATAAACAATTTTATCAAAAGTGGAAATTCTTAGACTAGATGAAAATTAAGCAAAGTTCCAAAGCACGGCTACTGGAAAGCAGGGCTGGCTAACCTCAGATCAGACAAAGTTAACTTTTAAACAAAAGTGTTCAAGAGGGAATTTTATGAGAATGAGTTAATGCGTTCAAATGATACCATTTAGATACAATTTAGATTTTGCACTCATACACAGAGGCTCCTAACAGTGTAACTCCAAAGCTTATGAGTCAAAGTAAATGGAAAGGGACATAGATAATTTAATAATATGAGGAGATACTTTAATATCTTTTTTCTTAGTTTTTGAGTCGCAGCAGGCCGTGCTCAAGGCCTACCCCTAACTCTGTGCTTTGGGGTCACTCCTTGGATTTTCTGGGTACATGTAGTGCTGATGTGGGCAGGTAGACAGGGCAGGTCCCCTCCCAAGGCAGTGGCAAAAGCAGCCCTGCAGGAAACAGGAAAAACAGGAACTACGGCCAGAGAAGTCCCTCACCCATCTACAGCAACAGACCCAGAGAAGCTCCTGCAGGAACAAAAGGCCAGGAAAGGAATTTCAAAGACCATCACCATTCCCAAAACCCTGGCAGCCTCCTTAGCAACGGACTTTGACCTGGGAAGAAGCCCCTCGTGGGGACTATAAACCCTCCAAAGGCCACCTGGGACAAAGGAAGGGTGCACACGTGCTGCCCCAGCCCCTGTGCATGCGGTGCCCGCATCTCCTCTCCTGAGACGTGTACTTTTGTGCTTTCCTGCCTGATGCTGAAGAGGAGGGCAGGTAAAGGGTTAAATTTGCCTTTGTAATTGCCTGGCTGCTTTGAAAGATGTTTTCTGGACCTACCTACCTCTGGGCAGGAAACTGTCACCAAATGGGCCAACAAATTGCCCTAGGAACTGTAAGCAAACATTTGCAGGGAAACAGTTAACAGTCAACAAATGTTGAGATATGCAAATTAAGTGACCTATCTATGATCCCCTTTGATCTATAGGTGTGATTTCCTTTGATCTAATGTAATAGGTGTAATTTCCTTTGGTCCAATATGTGTGATTTTCCCTTTTTTCCCCAAAAGGGTATAAAAACAGCTTGCTTTTTGAGTTGGGGGCCTTCGGCTATGCCACGCTATTCAGGCACAGTTGAAGGTCCCAATATAGCTATATTGGCTTGAATAAACCTCATGCTTTTGCAGAAAGAGTTGTCTTGGTTTAGTTCTTTTGTCTCTCCGAGCCTCCCCCGGGCAGAGATCTGCCACCCCTAACAATGCCAGGGTATGTGTAGAGGCTCTCTCTGCCCCTGGAGAAGCCCACATTCTCTCTTGAGCGAGTTACTCTCCCCCCACCTCTCCCCCACTCCCTTCCCCTCCACACCTTCAAAAACCTCCAAGTAAAATCTATTTATTCACTGTTTGTCTACTCCTGGAATTCCTTTCTGGGAGTGAGACAAGAATCCAGTAACCCTGGGTCCCGGGTGGCAGAGGGGGATTAGGAGAAAGTGACTGTCTTTCTCCTCCCCACTCACGTGAGCCACCTGTGGGGTCACCAACATCAATGTCGGGATCAGTCTCCTCTGTGTGAAGCACGTGCCGTTTACCTCTTTCTCCAGAGCTGACGTCCTACTTTAAATAACGGGATAGAATAACTTGACGGAAAATTAAAAAATAGCAGATTTCAGTAACAGGATAAGTACACTGGACATTTTTCTTTCTTTTTTTTCATCATCCTGTTGATCGTCAATGTTCTCGAGTGGTCTCAGTAACATCTCCATTCGTCCTAACCCAGAGATTTTAGAAGCCTCTCTACTCATCTTTCCCAAATGGTGCCACGTTGGAGGCTCTTTCAGGGTCATAATGGTACATTTTTTTAAAAAAAAATTTAAACTTTTTAAAATTAATGAATCACCGTGAGGGTACAGATACAGATTTTCATATTTTGTGCTTGTGTTTCAGTCATACACTACTTGAGTACCCATCCTTCCACCCCACCAGTGCCCCTTCTGCACTGATGATCCCAGCATCCCTCCCACCCCCCATCCCATCCCCCCACCTTTTAAATACAGGCACTTAAAACTTCTCAAAGGACTTAACTCAAAGGACATGAGGGGAATCTCAAGATTTGTGTTTGTGATTTTGATTTTACTGCAACAGGAAGAAGAGAGGCCTGGTAATTGGAAAAACAATGCCTGAAACTTAACTGGGCCAGAAGGCCTGGAGGCCTTTGACTCAAAGGAGGGCTGTCTGGTGCCAAGAAAACTACTGAGATGCAGAATTTTAGGCCAAAGCTTGGAGGGGTCCCTGAGGGGGGTGGGGGGAGGGATCAAAGGCTCCACAGCTGGAAAAAAGGTCATGCAAAGAATAGCAAAAGAAAAATAGCAACTGCTTGCCATAAGTTTGTGTATGTATGGTGTGTGTGTGTGTATATGTATGGTGTGTGTGTGTATGTATGGTGTGTGTGGGGGGGGCTGGGGGAAGGGGAGGCGAGAGAGAGGGGCAGTTAGGAAATCAGGATCTTAGAGGAGGGACCATTATGACAATGATCAATGATCATTGGAAATGATCACTATGGACAAGATCTGAGTGCTGAAAATAGGCAAAATTAATCTGCCTCTCTGTATCTCTTTCTATTCTCTGCCTCTTTCCTCTCCCCACCCCTATCTCTCTCTCTCTCACACACACACACACACACACACACACACACACACACACACACACTGTGCCCGATCACACACACACTCTCTCTATCTCTCTCTCTCCATAAAGGTCTTATCCCGTGTCCCCAAGGTGGGTCCTGGCAGCCTCCGGGCTGATGGTTTATTACTTCCCAGGAGTTATTGCCATGGGGTCGGCGCCCTTTCCCACCTGCCTGCCCGCTTCGCTTTCCTCCTTCAAGGCTGGGCTGTGCGCTGGGGCTCCCGTCACTTTGGAGAAGTTCATGGTCTCTCTTGAGCATGTTTCTCTCTCTCCTCCCCCCACTTCCTTTAAATTTCCAAGTAAAGCCCGTTTTTACTTGTCTACCCCTCTCCTCCTGAAATTCTTATCTGTGAGGGAAGGGTGAGGAGTTGAAGGGCTGGTGAGGGCTCGGCCTGACTCTTCCTCCTGGCTCACAGCGGACTGATCAGTCCCAGGTTTCCCCAGCGGCTGGAGGGAGGGGGGTGGCAGAGGCAGAGAGAAAGAAAGTGGTAGATTTCCTTCATAGGCTGTCACCTCTCTCCTCCCTCTTTCACACAAGTCACCTGGGGACCCCCACTGGCTGCAAAGGCAAACCAAATAAGCAGAAGGAAAGAAATATGGAATACCACAGAACACTAGCTAACTAAAGAATAGACAAAAGAATACATAGATAAAAACAACAAAGACAAAATCTGATTCTTTGGGGAAAAAGCTTAATAAAATCTGAAACCTTTAGTTTAAACGATCAAGAAAAAAATAGATTCTATTTTCTAGGACAAGGATGCTGGAAGCATTTCTTAAGAGAGAAAAACCACTAGACTCTCATTCTCACTCTATTACCACATGCATAGATAAATGCGTGCAACACCACACGCATAAAGTTCATAAATAAATGTTTTCCAGTTTAAACGCAGATGTCCCCAATGTTTGACTTTGTTTGTAAGATCAACTGTGTTTGAGAAGAGAGTGGTGTAATTTTTAGAGGCTTTTTCCAAAATAGCAGCCACGGAAGGAGGGGAGGTGGGAGGAGGGCAGGGTCTGTCCTTGAGATCACAGGAAGATAAGGTGGGAAGGAGAAAGCTAGTTTGTTTCTTGCTTTGGACCTGCCAATATGCATACTATTATGCATGCACTTTGAGCTGATTGCAGTCTTGCATTTAATAAACATTGATTTTGCTATTTGAATTTCTAGAATGGAATGATTAAAAAAAGAGCAGGAACTGTACAATCAGATACACAGTCCTATTGCAATGCAGTTTGAAAATATCTTCAAAGTGAGGTTTTCTTTTTAAAAATGGTACCGATGTTTTGATATGAAACAATAAAAAAATGATGGGAGAAACTATAAGTCAGAGACAAGAGTTGATTCATTCACACCAACAGAAATATAATCCTCTTAGAAATGGAAGGGGACATACGAGGCAGACGGGGCCACAGGACCAGGGGTCTCCGACACATGGCTGATGTAAAAGTGAGTTCTACGCGTAGATCTGAACCACAGAGCCAGCAGTACTGCAAGCATGGAGCCCAAACTACAACAATCTTTAAAAAGTGCCTCTTAAGAGACAGGCTTGGAGATGTGTGGGAACCTGGGGATACGGGTGAAGGAAGGCTGAAATTGGTGCAGAAATGGTGTTGGAATGTTGTATGCCTGAAACACCACTAGAGATCCAGTTGCAAATCATGGTGCCTAAACTTAAAAACACGTTTTAAAAAAGAAGTTGAGGTATTATTACTTAAAGTTAATTATTTTAAATATTCCACTAGGCTTTTTTATTATATGGTGATGATTATGAATTAATAGGACCTCATA